>NW_022589706.1:69111796-69189271 GCF_004348235.1 Phoca vitulina
TTCCTTATGTTCCACAAATAAGTGAAACCATATGATAATTGACTTTCTCTGCTTGACTTATTTCACTTAGCATAATCTCCTCCAGTCCCATCCATGTTGATGTAAAAGTTAGGTATTCATCTTTTCTGATGGCTGAGTAATATTCCATTGTATATATGGACCACATCTTCTTTATCCATTCATCTGTTGAAGGGCATCTCGGCTCTTTCCACAGTTTGGCTATTGCAGACATTGCTGCTATGAACATTGGGGTGCATATGGCCCTTCTTTTCACTACATCTGTGTCTTTGGGGTAAATACCCAGTAGTGCAATTGCTGGGTCATAGGGTAGCTCTATTTTTTAAATTTTTGAGAAACCTCCACACTGTTTTCCAAAGTGGCTGTACCAACTTGCATTCCCACCAACAGTGTAAGAGGGTTCCCCTTTCTCCACAACCTCTCCAACATTTGTTGTTTCTTTCCCTGTCCATTTTTGCCATTCTAACTGGTGTAAGGTGGTATCTCAGTGTGGTTTTGATTTGGATATCCCTGATGGCTAATGATGATGAACATTTTTTCATGTGTCTGTTAGCCATTTGTATGTCTTCTTCAGAGAAGTGTCTTTTCATATCTTCTGCCCACTTTTTGACTTGATTATTTGTTTTTTGGGTGTTGAGTTTGAGAAGTTCTTTATAGATTTTGGATACCAGCCCTTTATCTGTAGTGTCATTTGCAAATATCTTCTCCCATTCTGTGGGTTGCCTCTTTGTTTTGTTGACTGTTTCCTTTGCTGTGCAGAAGCTTTTTATCTTGATGAAGTCCCAAAAGTTCATTTTTACTTTTGTTTCACTAGCTTTTGGAGATGTATCTTAAAGAAGTTGCTGTGGGCGATGTCAAAGAGGTTACTGCCTATGTTCTCCTCTAGGATTTTGACGGATTCCTGTCTCACATTGAGGTCTTTCATCCACTTTGAGTTTATCTTTGTGAATGGTGTTAGAGAATGGCCGAGTTTCATTCTTCTGCATGTGGCTGTCCAATTTTCCCAGCACCATTTATTGAAGAGACTGCCTTTTTTCCATTGCATGTTTTTTCCTGCTTTGTCAAAGATTATTTGACCATAGAGTTGAGGGTCCACATCTGGGTTCTCTATTCTGTTCCATTGGTCTGTATGTCTGTTTTTGTGCCAGTACCATGCTATCTTGGTGATCACTGCTTTGTAATATAGCTTGAAATCGGGCAACGTGATGCCCCCAGCTTTTTCTTTTTCAACATCTCCTTGGCGATTCGGGGTCTTTTCTGATTCCATACAAATTTTAGGATTGTTTGTTCCAGCACTTTGAAAAATGTCATTGGAATTTTGATGGGGATGGTATTGAAGGTATAGATTGCTCTGGGTAGCATAGATATTTTAACAATGTTTATTCTTCCGATCCATGAGCATGGAATATTTTTCCATCTTTTTGTATCTTCTTCAATTTCTTTCATGAGTGTTTTGTAGTTCCTAGAGTATAGATCCTTACCTCTTTGGTTAGGTTTATTCCGAGGTATCTTATGGTTTTCGGTGCTATTGTAAATGGAATCGTTTCTTTAATTTCTCTTTCTACAGTTGCATTGTTAGTGTATAAGAAAGCAACTGATTTCTGTGCATTGATTTTGTATCCTGCCACATTACTGAATTGCTGGATGAGTTCTAGTAATCTGGGGGTGGAGTCTTTTGGGTTTTCCACATAAAGTATCATGTCGTCTGCGAAAAGAGAGAGTTTGACTTCTTCTTTGCCAGTTTGAATACCTTTTATTTCTTTCTGTTGTCTGATTGCTGTTGCTAGGACTTCTAGTACTATGTTGAACAACAGTGGTGAGAGTGGGCACCCTTGACGTGTTCCTGATCTTAAGGGAAAGGCTCTCAGCTTTTCCCCATGGAGGATGATATTCGCTGTGGGTTTTTCATAGATGGATTTTATGAGCTTGAGGAATGTTCCCTCTATCCCTATACTCTGGAGAGTTTTAATCAGGAAAGGATGTTGTATTTTGTCAAATGCTTTTTCTGCATCAATTGAGAGGACCATATGGTTCTTCTCCCTCCTCCTATTAATGTATTCTAACACATTGATTGATTTGCGAATGTTGAACCACCCTTGCATCCCGGGGATAAATCCCACTTGGTCGTGGTGGATGATCCTTTTAATGTATTGTTGGATCCTATTAGCTAGGATTTTGTTGAGGATTTTGGAATCCATATTCATCAGGGATATCAGTCTGAAATTCTCCTTTTTGATGGGGTCTTTGCCTGGTTTGGGAATTAAGGTAATGCTGGCCTCATAGAATGAGTTTGGAAGTTTTCCTTCTGTTTCTATTTTTTGAAACAGCTTCAGTAGGATAGGTATTATTTCTTCTTTGAATGTTTGGTAGAATTCCCCAGGGAATCCATCAGGCCCTGGACTCTTGTTTTTTGGGAGGTTTTTGATCACTGCTTCAATCTCGTTACGGTTATTGGCCTAGTCAGGTTGTCAATTTCTTCCTGTTTCAGTCTTGGCAGCTTATAGGTTTCCAGGAAGGCCTCCATTTCATCCAGATTGCTCAGTTTATTGGCATATAGTTGTTGATAATAATTTCTAATAATTGTTTCTATTTCCTTGGTGTTAGTCATGATCTCTCCCCTTTCATTCATAATTTTATTAATTTGGGTCCTTTCTCTCTTCTTTTGGATAAGTCTGGCCAGTGGTTTATCAATCTTATTAATTCTTTCAAAGAACCAACTTCTAGTTTCATTGATCTGATCTACTGTGTTTCTGGTTTCTAATTCATTGATTTCTGCTCTAATTTTAATTATTTCTCTTCTAATGCGTGGCTTAGGCATCATTTGTTGCTTTTTCTCTAGTTCTTTAAGGTGTAGAGTTAGTTGGTGAATTCGGGATTTTTCTATTTTTTTGAGTGAGGCTTGGATGGCTATGTATTTCCCCCTTAGGACCGCCTTTGCAATATCCCATAGGTTTTGGACCGATGTGTTTTTGTTCTCATTGATTTCCATGAATTGTTTAAGTTCTTCTTTGATTTCTTGGTTGACCCAAACATTCTTGAGCAGAGTGGTCTTTAGCTTCCAAGTGTTTGAATTTCTGCCAAATTTTTTCTTGTGATTGAGTTCCAGTTTTAGAGCATTGTGGTCTGAGAATATGCAGGGAATAATCTTAATCTTTTGGTATCGGTTGAGACCTGATTTGTGACCCATTATATGGTCTATTCTGGAGAAAGTTCCATGTGCGCTCGAGAAGAATGAGTATTCTGTTGTTTTAGGGTGGAATGTTCTGTAAAGATCTGTGAGGTCCATCTGGTCCAATGTATCATTCAAAGCTCTTGTTTCCTTGTTGATTTTCTGCTTAGATGATCTGTCCATTGCTGAGAGTGGAGTATTGAGGTCTCCTACAATTAACGTATTGTTATCAATATGACTCTTTATTTTGGTTAACAGCTGGCTTATGTATATGGCTGCTCCCATGTTGGGGGCATAGATATTTACAATTGTTAGATCTTCTTGTTGGATAGACCCTTTAAGAATGATATAGTGTCCTTCTGTGTGTCTTATTACAGACTTTAGTTTAAAATCTAATTTGTCTGGTATAAGAATTGCTACCCCAGCTTTCTTTTGAAGTCCGCTGGCATGGAAGATAGATCTCCATCCCTTCACTTTCAGTCTGGATGTATCTTTAGGTTCAAAATGAGTCTCTTGTAGACAGCATATGGATGGGTCCTGTCTTTTTATCCAATCTGCAACCCTGTGCCGTTTTATGGGAGCATTTAGGCCATTCACGTTGAGAGTGATTATTGAAAGATATGAATTAATTGTCATCATGTTGCCTGTGAAGACGTTCTTTTTATAGATTGTCCCTGTAAATTTCTGTTGTAGATCACTCTTGGGGTCTTTCTCCTTTTATAGAACCCCCCTTAATATTTCTTGCAGGGCCGGCTTAGTGGTCACATATTCTTTCAACTTCTGCTGGTCGTGGAAGCTCTGCATCTCTCCATCCATTCTAAATGAAAGCCTTGCCGGATAAAGTGTTCTTGGCTGCATGTTCTTCTCGTTTAGTACCCTGAATATGTCTTGCCAGGCCTTTCTGTCTTGCCAGGCCTTTCTGGCTTGCCAGGTCTCTGTGGATAGGTCTGACGTTATTCTGATGTTCCTCCCTCTGTACGTAAGGAGTCTCTTCCCCCTAACTGCCCTTAAGATGGTTTCCTTGGTTCTAAGATTTGCAAGTTTTACTATTACATGCCGGGGTGTTGGCCTGTTTTCCTTGATCTTAGGAGGGGACCTCTCTGCCTCTAGGACTCAAATGTTTGTTTCATTCCCCAGATTAGGGAAGTTCTCAGCTACGATTTGCTCAAATACATCTTCTAGCCCTCTCTCTCTCTCCACTCCCTCCGGGATTCCAATGATTCTGACATTGGAATGCCTCATGGTGTCACTTATTTCTCTGATTCTATTTTCATGGATTCTGAGTTGTTTTTCCCTGGCCTCCTCTTTTCCCTTTTTATCTATTATACTGTCTTCCAGATCGCTTATTCTCTCTTCTGTCTCAGTTACCCTTGCTGTTAGATTATCTAGATTGGATTGGATCTCATTGATAGCATTTTTAAGTTCTGCCAATTCACCTTTTATTTCTGCCCTTAGAGACTCTATGTTGCCATTAATTGATTTCTCCATTCTAGCCATTGTCTTCACAATTGCTAGCCTGAATTCCATCTCTGACATCTTGGTTATATCTGCATCCATTTGTAAATCTGCAGCATAAGTCATAATCTCTGAGTCTTTTCTGTTTTGGGGGCTCCTCCTCCTAGTCATTCTGTTGATGGGTGTTTGAGGGAATGTATAGAGTCCAAATTATTGACCAGAACCCAAGCAAGATGCACCTGTTTTCTTGGGACCTTAGGATTGCTGGCCTCTTGTTTTCCCAGCCTGTCTTCTGGGGGAGGGGCCTGCCGCACTGTTACTCAGGCAACCCTGTTTGGGCGGAGTTGCCCTGTGCCCCTGTGGTGGGGGATGGGCTCAGTGGGAATCAGTCTTTGGGGCTTTTGTTCTCTGGCGCCTTTCCCTGGCGGCTTTCCACGTCTCTTCCGTGAGTCAGAGCAGAAGAGACTGTTTCCAACCCTCTGCCTCAGAGCAGAGAGACCGCAGTCTGTTCTTCAGTGAGCTCTCCAAGCCACACTGTCTCCGTTTCTGTCTGTGCTGCTATAAACTGCAGCGTCCTGGGTTGTGCGCCCCTCCGCAGTGCCCCCAGTCCTGCCTCCCGGTCGGGCACGTCTCTGCCCTTTGTCCTTCTAAAACCGCCAGCCGCTCCCAGTTCACGTGCGCGAGACTCCACAACTCAGGGTTCCCACCCCAGGGGTTGCAGTTCACCGGCGGGACACGGCGCACCGGGTTTCCGTCTCAGAGGCTGCAGTTTGCGTGCGCGCGACCGTCGCTCCGGGTTTCTGTCCGGGGGGCTGAGGTTCCCGTGCGCACGACCCCGCCGGTCTGGTTTTCCACCCCGGGGGCTGCCCTAAAGTTCTTTCCCGACACTACCGGTTTGCGAGTCTGTGCCCCGTCCGCAGCGCGCGAGGCTGTCACTCACCGGCGGTGCAGGATCCCCACGGCCAGGCACCCTCCCGCTGCCGTTTATCCTCCGATATCTGCCTGCAGAGCTTCATACCTCAAAACCAACTGCCTGCGATATTCTGTTTGTAGAGATCCAGATCTTCTTACATCTCAGGCTGGTTTCGTGGGTGCTCAGAGTGGTCTGGTAGATATCCAGCTCAATTCCGGGGACCAGTTGAAATAGGGTCCCCTACTCCTCCGCCATCTTTCCCCCCTCCTATATTGCATTTTAGAATGTCTTCCTCAGGAGAGCACAAATTATTTTTTATTAACAAAGAACTGTAAGGAAAAAGTGCTGCTCTCTTTGTGCCTTTTTTTTTTTGAGAGTTTAAATGTTTCCTACAGTTTTATTACTTTAATACATAATGGAAAAAGTTACTTGCACAGTAAGTGAGTTGTGATTGTAGTTAACATTATGTAGTTTGTAATCTTTCTAGTTTCTAATATTTTAAGGCTAGAAAATTTTCTCAACAGTAAATGGCTTTGTCTTACTGTTTATCTAAAATCATTCTAAATTAGCTTATCCTTTAACAAATAGAACATTTTCTGAAAAGAATTACCCCACTGTTCTCTCATGCTTAAAGTTTTCCCTTTATTTTTTGTTTTAAAAAGCATAGTCCTCAATATTTTCTCTATGAAACACTCTCACATTGCAATTGAGAGACCTGTATTTTATAAAGCGTAGTAGACTTTTAAAGTTTTATATTACCATTGTTAGATTTGGAGAGTACTGGAAATAATTCTTAACTAGTTTAATCACACTGTTCATTGAAGTGGCTACTGAGAGTAAAAACTCATGAATAGGAGGGTTATTTCCCAATTCATAAAACATTTTACTAAAATATTACAAAAGGAATATAACACTTATGTGAATGCATACATGGCTAATCTGTGTATTTTTAATATTATTTTTCTACATTTATCATTCTGTTGCTTGGCTAAAAAGACTTAAAATTAGCTTTAAGTGTGTGAACTGATATTTCTGGATTTCAATCTTTCTAAACCATAAGGCAGAACTATCACTTGTAACTTATTGACATTTCCTTAAAGATCTCAGTAGAATTTTCAATAGCCATTGACTTCCAACTTTTCCCACATGAGAACGAACCTGACCTATCAAATACTAAAATCCAATATTGGTCTTTATCTTTGGAATTTTGATTAATTTATACCTCTTTCAGTAAAAATAAATTATAATTTAGCGAATATTTTATTGAATATGCAAGCAATTGAGTTGAAAGACTATGGAATAAACTGACTTATATAATCATTAACTATTATATATTGCTATACACAAAAACCCCATTAATCAACACAAGGATCTGAGGTACTGTGAATTAGGGAAATTTTCCAGATACATGAAGATTATCATATATGTATCAGAAAATTAATTTTTATAGTACATGCTTCTGTCAAACTTTCTACTATCTTTAAAAATGTTTAACGAACATAATTCAACATTCATTTGATCATGCAGATCATGAGGACACCACAACCTACTCACTGAATTAATTCAAATGCCCATTCCCTCTGGAAAGCCTTGATGCTGATGGTGATAGGCATCTTTTACATTGCCCTGCTTGCTACTTTTCCTTGAGTTCTTTGCCCCTAAACCTATTAAATTTGGTTGTAATTGTTATCTTAAATATTATTATTATTAGGTGAACTAGTTAAGTATTAGATAAACAGATCAAAGAGGCAAGTGAAAAGAATGAACAAAACTAAGTTGAAGGTTTTAGAATGTCTTGAAATCACTGAAAAAATTGGAATAAATGAGTAAATCCATCAAAAAAATCAACACTGAGATTGCTTTGCAAGGAAATTTAAGCTCTAAAATTACTGTAAATTAAGGTGGAATTTGTGGAAGATGTACTACTGTGTGTGCAAGAGAGAGGAAGCTGAGTGACATGCAGAAGATCATCTCATGCAAAGGAAAGACCTTGGTCCCACGTTAAAATGTGCTTAAATGCATGAACTTCCATGTGTTTTCGGTTAAAATAAAATGTTTTTTATGATTCTTGGATTTATAGACTTTCCCTGGTTGCTGGTCAACTGGTCCTGATTTTGCAAATGAGAAGGCATTGATTTAATGTTTTTATTATATGTCGTATCCTAAGGAAGGCTGTATACTTTGGCTGTGGAATAGGTTGTGATACAATATTGTCCTTGCTGCTTAGGCACCATTGTACTTTCAGGTCCACATTTTTCTCATGCTTCTGAATATTTTGCGTTCTGATTCCAGGTAACTGGAATACTACTGTACCTTCAACAGACAAAGTTGGATATAGTTCAAATTTGCCAGTTAAGACATAAACTTTGCAGAATGATCTCCTTCCTCCCTACATCCCACAATCTACTTATTTTTCCATTTTCTCTTTTAGATAAGCCAGTCTGAATGTTATTTGGGAAAGTGATAGGTAGATTTGAAGGACTAGGTGAATGTAAGCTTGTAGCAAACCTGAGGGTTAAGCAAAGATTTCTGAATTCTGCCACAATTGGGGTAGCACTAAAGGGTTTTGATGAGTATTTGTATATGTTTTATAATGATTAAGTTAATCTCTTATGTCTTTGCTTTTCATTATGTTTTTAGTCTTCTGTCCTTTTTCTGTAAAAAGCATATAGTTCATCATAATGAGTACATCTGTGTCAAACAAGAAAAAAATAAGTTTAAAGAGAGGGCTTATATCTCTCTCTACAAAAGCAATTTCCTAAATAGCCTGTCCTCAATATTAGCTTATTTTCCCTACTTCTATAGTGTGAAGAGTACTGACATGTAAAAGGTTTTAATTTCTGTTGATAATAAATGAGCACACTGCCAGAGAAGAAGACTAAAATAATTAGAGGGACGTATGTCAAGTCTTTCAGGCCCTCATATTCACACGCAGTGCATGCTGCTTCTTATTGTTGCAAATGTCAACTTTTTTCTTGGTAAGTGTCTTTTGGGAAATGGTTCACTCTATTTCAAAGGCATATAATAAAGGAAAGGGCTTAAGGCAATATTTAAGCAATGAAAGAAACATAGGACATTTATGACTAGCTGGGAGGAACTGATTGCCTTTGGCTGTGCCTTGGGTAATCCCTAGGAAACACAGTAAGTTTGTGATTACTATTAGAAGTTAAAATGAGTTAAAGCGTGCAGAGGAATTTGTGTTTTCCTTATGGGTGTATTTCATATTCTCGGTGTGCCTTGAAAGTTCATACTTACCTCCTGTGTTTCTTACTGAAGTACTAGCAGGAGATGTATTATTGAAAATTGTGTAAGAATGACTTTCAAGTGGGTCAATTTAAGAAAAGAAAAAAATAATAATTTAAAGCAAAGTTTATGTAAAAAAAATGTGTTTTCACATACCTCAAATGTCTCTCATAAAACTAGTCATGTTTTAAAATTAATGATACCAAAATTTGTATTGCAAACATTTGTTAAATATATATGGTAAATTTATTACCATGTGTGTAACTATGATAAAAAGGGAGGGATAGAAGTAGGTAAAAAAGAAGGGCATCAATTTAATTTTCTCAGTGCATTTTCACTGTGGTTATGTCCTTAAATGTTTAGATCCAGTAGCACTACTTGGAGGCTCTAAGGATGTGATTCATTATTACCATACAGGTTTTCACTTCTGAGTTTTTACCAGGTTGTTGAGAAAATAAAGTATTTCACTAATCCCTGTAATTTTTTCTTGTACTCATCAAAAAAATATTATTTCTGTTTTCCCTTTCTGGTAGTTAAAGATCTAACACCTGGGATGCCTGGGTGACTCAGTCGGTTAACTTCGGACTCTTGATTTTGGCTCAGGTCATGATCTCAGGGTTGTCAGGTCAAGCTCGGTGTCCGGCTCCGTGTTGGACATGCAGCCTGCTTAAGATCCTCCCTCTCCCCCTCCTGCTTGTGTGTGCGCTCTCTCTCTCTCTATATATATATATACACCTCCCTCTTAAAAAAAAAAATCTGACACTAAATCCTACTTACTTTATTGTCTCAATTTAGTGCACTACCTTCAAATTTAAAACATGGCAGAAGAATTATTCTTGAAATGAGGTCTGAAATGCTAATAGTAGATATTCAGTCTGGTTATCACTATTTTTAGTCATGTAAAGGTAACAAACCAGGTACAAAAAGTACAATCTACTTAAAGGCACTTTCATCTTGTAAGCTCTGTGCACTGCCTGGTTTGATTAATGAGCGAGTAACTTTATCACTTGAGTCATCCAAGGTGGTAGGTAGATCAGGGCATGCCTTGGGCAGCTCGATGATCCAAGGGGGATTTTAAAATAGATAATATTTTAATATGTTCAATTTGGGTGTTTTAATAAAAGTTTAAATATCAAGGCAAGAATCTGAGTAAGCACAAAACTGATAAGGTTGTTTCTTGTATAATTTAGGTCCCTAAAATACATATACCTGAATAGTTCCAAATTTCAAGGAATTGCCAAGTATTTTACAACCTACATATGAACTACTAACCCATCTCTGTTAATTAGTCATTGAGGACAGTCCTGAGTGGTATCTATAAACTTGAAACTTTACCCTTACAAGTTTAAATAGAAATTCCACCAAAAAGTATGAAAGAATGTAAGAATATTGATATTTATCAGAAATATCTTGTCATCATTTAAAATCATATTATTTCACCACTTAAAATGGTTATATCAACTAAATCCTACTATTTCCACACACATGTATATACTGTTATGGGACAAAAGCCAAATTTTCTTTTATTTGTAATTATTCTAGAAGTTGAGCATTCTTCTATAAATGCTAAATCTTAAATCTGTTTTCTTGAAAGCTTATTGTTTCTTAAACCATTTCTTTATCAATAAAACTTTAATTATGAGGACCTAAGATAAGGCAATTAAAATCCTAATTTTCCAAAAATTTCATACTTCCTTGGTTTCTAATTATGCAGTCTTTATGATTTTATAGTTCTTTAATCTCTAATCTGCAGTTCTGAGATCCAAAACAAACAAAAAAGCAAATAAAGTCCCCTGAAAACCCAAAGTTTTTCTATGACTTATTTGGTAACCAAATCTGACCTGATCTAAATTAACAAGAAGCTATTTATAATTTCTTTAAATCACAGTGGGGTTATCATATTTTTGTTGTAGAAATATTAATGTCTTTGATTACTCTAGTCGTAGATTTAGCTAGAGGTGTTACTTTGCAAATCTAAATAATTCTGAATTCTGAAAAACATTTGGCTCAAGGCTTTTGGGTAAAGGGTTATTTAAGAATTTTCTTAGATTCATATTTCCATTCTATGTCTGGCACTGTTTTGCTTTTTGGTGTGTGTGCCTGGGGCGAGTGAGTAAGTTCTAAATTCCTATTCAATTATAGTTGAAATATTATTTTAACATTTTTCTCAGGTAAGAATGGTGTTAGCTCTTTCTCCAACCAGATTGTATATTCCTCTTTTCTATCTCTGTGTTCTGGACTACACCTACAATCTGTTTTTTTACTAAATGCTTCCAGAGGAGTAGGAAGATATTAAGGAAGTTTGTCATTTTCTTTGTGTGTGTGTCTTTTTTCATGGGTTTCTAGTTTGCGTATTTTTTCCCATTTCAGAATCTTGTGCTTATTTCAAGTCTTATTTACAACTAAGATGGTTTATAATAAGAACCACCGTACCCACATAATCCAGAGAATAGCCTCTAATGGAAATGGGAAAAAAAGATATCCTATGGAGATATCATGTGCTTCAGTGAATTTTGTTGCTTCTAATACAGCAGTACATATGAAATAAGCACATGGTGTGCTATAAATATTAGTTAAATAAGTATAATGATACCCATGAACTTTCCTGTCTGTGTAGGGAAAAAAAAGTATTTCTCTGCTGGATTTAATAAGCTCCTGTAATTAAATTGAATGCTGGCTTATTCTTTACCAAGCCTTGGATGAATAAGTTCAATACTTTGATTTAGACATATTATTATATTTAATTATTATTAATTGTTGCTTCAATTGAGGGTCTCAAATTATGGATGGAATTTTAAATCAACTTTTTAGAGAGAAAATAAGTTAGAAGGAAAATTATGTGGATGAACTAGAGAATCTAGTCTTAAGTCATCATGTTTACCTAAATATTTTCTCTTACTGGTTCCACACTATTTATGCTAAGCAGTTTTCCTAAGCCTAACAATTTTTTTTTAACAATGCTTAGTCTTCTTATGGTGATAGCTGATAATTCACTATCCCAACCCAAGTATTACTTGAAAAAAAATAGTAATATTTGTTATCCATTATTCTTAGTTATATATATATATATATATAGCACTATTATTAATAGTGTATGATTGACCCCTAAATTAGAACAACCACTGCTGAATACTTCCTATATTCTTCCAGTTGACAAAGCTCTGTACAAACAAAGATTGTAATTCAAATTGATTATTTTTTATTTCTGGCACTGACCTCTGTCACAAAATTACATTATAATATACTCAAGGAGAAGATTTTAAATATTAGATAAACAGATCTCTGTGAAAATCAGTGGTTTCAATATATATGTATATATTGAAATCAATATATTTTATATGTATATATATATATATTAGTTTATAAAATCAGGGTCCAATAAAATGAGAACTTTGGAAATGCACTACTTCGGATTTAGCATTTTGTTAAAAATAATAACTTTGTCCATATTTGGTCTTTTTGCTGACATTTGATGGCATTTTTAGTTGTAAAAGATTCTATTGTGGTACATCCACTTTGTTGTTTTTTGTTTGTTTGTTTTTGAGGTACATCTACTTTGGAAGGCAGTTTGGCACTTTCTTATGAAATTAAACATATGTTTACTCTACAATCTGGTAATCACCCTCCTTGATGTTAACCCAACTGAGATGCAAACTTATATTCATACATAAACCTGCACACAGGGGGCGCCTGGGTGGCTCAGTCGGTTAAGTGTCTGCCTTCCACTCAGGTCATGATCCCAGGGTCCTGGAATTGAGCCCCGCATCCAGCTCCCTGCTCAGCAGGGAGTCTCCTTCTCCCTCTCCCGCTCCCCCTGCTTGTGTTTGCTCTCTCTCTGTCAAATAAGTAAATAAATAAAAATCTTAAAAGAAAAAAAGAAACCTGCACACGGATATTTATAGTAGCTTTATTCATAATTTCTAAAACTGGAAAGTAGCAAAGGTGTTCTTTAGTAAGTGAATGGATAAACTGTGGTACATCCAGACAATGGAATATTATTCAGTGCTAAAAAGAAATGGGCTATCAAGACTTGAAAAGACATAAAGAAAGCCTAAATGCCTATTACTAAGTGAAAGAAGCCAATCTGGAAAGGCTGCATACTGTATGATTCTAACTATATGACATTCTGGGAAAGGCAAAATTATGACAGTATAAAGAGCAGTGATTGTTAAGGGTGAGGGTGGGGAGTGGAAATAGTCAGAGGATTTTTAGGACAGTGAAACTACTCAGTTTGGTACTATAATTGTAGATACATGTCATACATTTGTCCAAATCCATTGAATACACAACAAATGGAGTGAATCCTTAGGTAAACTATGGACTCTGGGGGTTAATAATATGTCAGTGTAGGTTGATCAGTTGTAACAAATGTACCACTCTGGTGGGGGTATTGATAATGAGGAGGCTATGCGTGTGTAGGAGCAACGGGTATAAGGAATAACTGACAAGATAAGTTTCCTTGTTAGTATACTTTTATAGGAACCAAGGCCATAATACTAGCATTTGCTATTCTACTTAGAAGGTAAATTCATTAAATGCCAGCCACAGCGATTATTTTATGGATCTGTCATTTTAATTATTTAAGTATCCTTTAAAAAGTGAAGAATTCTTTAAGCTGATTCTCAATTTTTTTTTAAATTTTTAAAAGAATTTATTTATTTATAGAGAGAGAGCATGAGCAGAGGGAGGGACAGGGGTAGAGGGAGAGAATCTCCAGCAGATCCACAATGAACAAGGAGCTTGAGGTGTGGAGGGGCTCCATCCCACAACCCTGAGATCATGACCTGAGCTGAAATTGAGTCAGACGGTTAACCTACTGAGCCACCCAGGTGCCCCTTCTTTAAACTGATTCTAAACTGAATCTAAAGTTACTTAATCATTCTAAAAAGAGTTTTGTCATTAGCAAAAATGGGAATAATAAACAAAAGTAAAAAATTATAACTATGTCCGGGATTTTGTGGAAACAAAATGAGGTAATGCTTTTCATGTGCTAAGTGTATGAGCTTCACAGAGTAAATGTTCAATAAATATTAATCTTTTTCAAATATTCTTGTCTTTTTTAAGTTATTAAAATAATAATGAACTATTGATTTTCACAGACATGTTTGCCTAATATTTAAAAACTTCTCCTTGAGTGTATTATAATGTAATTTTGTGACAGAGATCAGTGCCAGAAATAAAAATAACTAATTTGAATTACAATCTGTACAGAGCTTTGTCAACTGGAAGAATACAGCAAGTATTCAGCATGTGGTTGTTCTAACTTAGGGGTCTATCGTACACCATTAATATCTTTATTTAATAACTTTCTCTTTTCATTTGATGATGCTGTTTTTCAATGATTAACTTTTATTGATGCACAGATGAGGGCCATTTTATTGAGGTCATTAGTTTTATTTTGTACAGTGTTTGAGGTAGAAATAGAAAAGAACAACTACGAGTATACTGCTTAGTTTAAGACTTGGAGAAAATTTTTGCATCAGCTAAGGAATTGGCGCAAGGGAACCTACTTTTTAAGGAGGCCACTTCATAAATATCATGTGTGTTCTACTTTTCACAAAACTCTCTTTCTGTCAAAATTAAATGTTCCCATTTTTTGCTGTAGTTTTTATTTTACTTTCTTATTTTTTGGTGCATTATATATTTTTTTCTTAATTTCCTCCATATATTATCTTAATATATATACCTACCAAATACAGCAACTCAAAAGCCTTTTTTAATAAGTCTTTTAAATCCTCTTTATTTATTTTGTATTTCTTTTCATAGTCTTTATTCATTTCTCCGCCATTTTCTATTGTTACCAATGATTAGTTGCTCCACAAAAAAAAAAAAAAAAAAATGTGTTTTATTTACAGGGCACAGCTTATGGAAGTGCTCCTGTACCTTCTCGCAGGCAATTATGTGAGTCTCTTCAATTCAGCTCTGTGTTGTAAACATGACTATGTGTTCCTGTGCTGTAGCATGGCATGCTGAGACCAAATGTGCTCAGGTCAATATGCAATCCCCAATGTTGTATATTACCTAGAATGTGTTTGTAGCAAACGGTTCCCTTTGCCTCTTCCTTATCTGTTTGTCATTATCCAGCCCATTCAGGAAAACTGCATTGCAATGTGGCCAAGTGCGTGGAAGCTTCAGTAATGATTCAAAGTCTGCGGCAAATATGGAAGTGGCTCTTACGTTTATTTTCATTTAGCACCAATGATAGTACTTTCTCTGTCAAATGAATCAGTACGCTTTCTTAAATCCTAACTCCTTTTACATACTTGTTCAAAGAGCTCTTATATCCTACACAGCTGTGTTTTTGCCACACAGCTAATGAGACCTCTTTCCTTGAAAAGGAAATCCATTGAAAGAAATCCTTTCTTGAGTGAATTTAAAGAAAACTTGACTTTCTAACCACCTTAGTTTATTTCTAAGTCATCGTATTTAGAACATTTGAAAACAGTCTATAAATTTTTAGATAGAAATCCCAGATTTTACACCCTTGCTCCCCTGTATTATAAATATATGCACCTCAGCAGAGAGTCAGATATTTGCACTTCGGCTCAGTAGATTTCTGTGACAGCTTGTCTGCTTTAACATGAACTTTTTTCAATGAGAGATGTATGTGTAAATTTAATATGTAGAATCTCCAAAGTGCCATCAGACTTTGAGAAAGAGCTATTTTCATTGCCCATTTCCATCCATGTCTTTTCTCTTTTTCCACATGTCAGAAAATCCTGGTTGTTTACCACCATTATAGACTGCTACAGCAATATACCACATGCTTCTAATTGTTGTACCAAGCAATAAATACCAAATAGATTCATCTTAACACGATGTTAAAGGTCATTCAAAGCTACAGTCCTGTTTTCATAGTACTTTTCTTCCCTATTGGCAGAAAAAACATAAAATTTGATCCCATTCACTGAGAAGGAACTGTGAATCAACTAAAAAATTGCAGCAGTTTGCATCATTCTAAAGCTGCTCAAACAACAGACAAAAATATGCACTTTACTATTTCATTTTTCATGAAACACTTTTGAAGGTCTGAATTATTATGAATAAAGTTTTGGCAAAAAGAATTGCTTTAATGAATAGAAGATTAGATTTAGATATATTAAATATTCTGCTAGAGTTAAATAATCACCAGCAGGTCTCAAATTATTGCTGTTATTTCTTCTTACCTACTTCTCTGTCATCTAACTTTCTAAAGTATACTGAAGGTATGGTTTCTTTTATGACAATATTGGTATGGTATTAATGATAAAACTGAAAAGTATAGCAAGAACTTCAAATAAGATAAAATATTTTTTATTTGCCTCTTTATAAAGTCATTTGTTATGCATATAAGTTATATTGCATTGAAGATAGAAGAATATCTATTGTTAGAGAGATAGAGAAGATATTGTTACTAGAAACTTTTAGAAATGAGTCCATTATAAGTGCTCTGAAATTATGAGTGGAAGTATAACCTTAAATTTGGATTAATCTTATTTCTCACTTTCACAGAGTCAATGTGCATAATATAAAGACAATATTAAATATTTGAGATTTCAGATCATTCTGGAGAATAAAATGATGGATGGTTTCTCTAAGAGTGAAAATCTAAAATTGAAATGTATTCTGTGCCTCAGTATATAAGACCATAATATGGATATTACCCTCCTAAACATGTGGACTTGGAAATAGTAAGCCTATGAATTTAGAATGCTAATTATCACATTTCCTTTTGGTCAAGTTCGAGTCTTAGGATCTCTGAACTACATATTAGTCAAGACTCCTTAAGTATTTGTTTAATTGTGCTTATTAAGGATATTGAAAGAGTGAATGTTTATTCTATACATGAACATGAGAATACTGATATTAAACATCTCTATTCCTGCCCCTTCCCTAAAATCAATACCTATCTAGATATGTTACAGTTGGTTCCTGATTCTAGTATTTTCCATTTGTGACTACGTCAGAAGTGGCAACTAACACTTTCTTGAGATTACAATTAACCAAGGTGTCATTCTTTTTTTTTTTTTTTTTTTTGTATTCAGTATTAAGGACTTCCTTGTTCTATGGCTGTCACTTTATTTCAAAAAATATATCCAGTTTCACAATTTCCTTTGCTGATAACCCGAAACAGAATCTAGCAACAAAGAGGGATTGCTTAGATGATGAGGTAATTAGAAAGGCTATGAATCTACAATGAGAGAATTTACATCTCCATCTCCGGAAGCACTATGTGGCTTTTAATTATTGGGCCCACTCAAATATGCGTGTATTTGCTACTAATAATTGATCAAAGTTAAATTGATGGTAATTGGTTAATATTTTTCGCTTTCAGAGAAATGCTTGCAAAATGATTAACTTGGGGAAGGAGGAGTCTTGAAAAGTTATTTGAATGTTAGTAGTACAGTTTTTATTTAAATGCTAAAAGGATACATCATCTATTCACATGATGTTGACTTTTTAATTTCAAGCTGGTTTCTGGTTTAAAATTTATAATCACCTTTAGTGAATGAAGTGCTATCTTATGCCAGTAAGACCAACTCTATCTTTGTGTGAATTGAGATTTATAATATTTGAATAAAATTTTGCAAAGATTTGACCCATAAAGTATTATCTCAACATTTCAAAATATAAGAACTGATTCACATAGACTATTATTTTCTATTTTGTGGCTATAGTAACTACTATAAGTGTTCTAAATTACAGAACCATACATCTCTGACAGGCATGTGTCTTGTTATCTTTTTCGAAAGAATATCCTAAAATTTCATAAACCGATTCTAAAATTTAATAAACTGTAAATATATTTTCTGTAGAAAAATTGTGAGCATCATATTTCAAAATGTGTGCAACAGTTCAAAAATTATTTGGTTAAAATAATTAAATGTAGATGTTTTCCTTTCATTTTACAGTATGGCTTTATTATTTTCCTATTTATAAAAGAAAGGAGCATCAAATATTTATATGTAGTCTAATCAGAGGTACTTACCTGATTTAGTTAAGTCATTCTCCAGCTAGTTGAATGTCAGCCGAATTGAAATGACTACACATGATAATAATATTACCTTCCTATTCAGAATCAGATAGCAATTGCCTTTGTAACAGAAACAGAACTAAATTATATGTTTAAAAGGGAGGGCATAAACATATGCATGTGCAAAATGTGCATACACATTTTTTTTTCTTTAAAGATTTTATTTATTTATTTGAGAGAGAGAGAATGAGAGAGAACACATGAGAGGGGGGAGGGTCAGAGGGAGAAGCAGACTCCCTGCCGAGCAGGGAGCCCGATGTGGGACTCGATCCAGGGACTCCAGGATCATGACCTGAGCCGAAGGCAGTTGCTTAACCAACTGAGCCACCCAGGCGCCCATGCATACACATTTTTATTGTTTGATAAATCGTTGAAGAATTATCCTAAAAATAAAGGGAAATTAGTTAGCTACATGTAATTAAAAGATTAAACATTTCCATAGGATTATGCATGTTGTACTTCAATCTATCCTTGAAAATATAACAATATTCTATGAAACAGCAATTGTTGTTATTCAGTTTATTAAAAAAAAAAAAGTATACTGTCAATTTCCCAAAGTATGTTTCCCTCTCCTTTGCCTTAACTTACTGCCCCTAATTTTCATCAACTTTCTTTTTCTCCCTGCCTTTTAGAGCTAAATAGCGATTTTTAAGTTCCAAATTGATTTCATCAGCAAGTGATGAAAAACAACAAATTAAGAAGAAAGGCAGGATAGCAAATTATTTACAATAACATTAACCTCAAAGTCAGAAGGAATGTTTTTAAGATGTTAGGCTGTCTTTGTAAACAGATTTTTCAAACTAGTTTTTCCACTGTGCCTTCTGATTCATTCCCTTTCCTTTTGGTTTACCAGTTTATTTGTTGTCATTTCCCTTTCTTTTCTCTCTCTATCATCCCACACAATATCCTTGCATTATTTATCATCCTATTTTAGATGTAACTTTGATTTTACTTCTTTTCTTCATTCTTCGATCTACTTAGAAATGATAAAGGAACAGATTTCAACAACATTGAGAAATAACAAAACTTTCCTATCACTACTGTTGAAATACACCTTCAGAAGTCTCATCTGGTAGGGTTGCTTCAAATGTTACATGAGTAAAATGGCTTTGTATTCTTAGACAAGTGCATTGTGTCTTTCAGTTCACAGTTTTTTTTTTTTTTAAAGATTTTATTTATTTGACAGAGAGAAACACAGCGAAAGAGGGAACACAAGCAGGGGGAGTGGGAGAGGGAGAAGCAGGCTTCCCGCTGAGCAGAGAGCCTGATGCGGGGCTCGATCCCAGGACTCCGGGATCATGACCTGAGCTGAAGGCAGACGCTTAACGACTGAGCCACCCAGGCGCCCCTCAGTTCACAGTTAAATGTGCATGTATACCCGGGAATGAGAAAGTTCAGAAGAGAGGTTTCAATCACAAAGGAAACACTTTAAATGGTGTGAAGAAACATTAATATACAACTAATAGAAGACAAGCTAATACAATTGGTTATTAGAAAGTAGAAAAGTTACAAAAGAAAAATGTAATCTATGTTATCTTATGGAAGGAAAATTCTCAGTATTGTCATTCTTTTGAAACCAAAGTAGTGGTTTCACATGAGCTTACAATTTTGAGCTACTAAAAAGTGAAAGCTAATATATATGGCATTTCCTTTGATATATAGACAATAGTGATTGTTGTTTTAGGCTATTGAATTTATTTAGATAATGAATATATGCTAAAACTATACATAGATGTTCTGGTTTTAGCCTGGGATGTCAAAAGCTAGAAAAACCATGCTTCCCACCTTTATGAAAACAACAAAAAAACCTGAAAAAAATGTAAATCCACAACTTCTCTTGCAATATCAGAGAGCTAAAGTAACAGAGCAACCAACTACCTGAGACAGAAGTGAAATAACAGTTTTCAAGGAGAGACTAGATACAGCAGACACAGTCATAACAGTAAGAATTCTGTTAAATTCTGATTAGCGAATCGGTAGGGGTTGAATGTGGGCTAGCAAAAGGATAAAATATAATGAGAATGTGCACCCACTTATAGGCTCTTCTCTACAGATTTCATTGGGTGCTCCCAAAAAAATATTGGCAAGATTCCTGAGAAAGCGTCCCTTGAACTAAAGGTTTAAAAGAAGGGAACAGCAGCTGCTATAGGAAAGGCACAAAACTCTACCCAGATTATTTTTCCTATTATCCATACAGAACAAACACCTGAAATACAGGGAGAAAAGCAAAACTCATTGGTAAAAACCTGTTGCAGTCGGGGGAAGGGAAAAGAAAAACATCTTTTATTTCTAGGACGGGGCAGGAATGAATGATAAGCCCAGGATTAGAGCCAGGTGGGAAGGCTGAAGCACTGAGAAGGCCACATCTGTGAGACCCAAGGACACAGTGCCTACCTAAGATTTAGGCTTAATAACAGGAGCAAAAATGCCGTTCTCTCTGTTCCACAGACTAACAAGCATTGGGTTTAAGTAATAGTGGAATATGGATAGGAATATTACAAGAGTGTGGGGAAAAACCCTCTCTGAGGCACAGCACAAAGGAGAGGCTAATGCTGAAAATGGAGCAAACACTTAGGAAAACCCTCTGGCGAACTGTCCATGTCCTAAATGGATGGTGTAGTTGGAGAAAATTGAAGCCTGTGGGTAACCCTAGCAACAAAAACAAACCCAGTTCAACTCTCCCTAGAGTGACCTAGACTCCCATACCAAAGCCCTGGCAGAAGGAATGGCATGCCTGTTTCCAGGAATTCAGTTTATTTACTTAAATCTCTAATACCTTACACAAGATGTCTGGCTTCCCACAAAAATTCTGAGGCACAAAGAAAAGCAAGAATGAAACATATTGCCAAGAGATAGAATCAGATTCAGATATTACTGAAGACATTGAAAGTATCAGAAAGAAGAGTTAACCATAATTAATATGTTAAATACTCCAATGGAAAAGTTTGATGACATGCAAGAATAGATGTGCAATTCAGGCAGAGATGGGATTGTAAGAATGAATCAAATACAAATGCTAGTTATTAAAAACTCAATACCAAAGATAAAGAATGCCTGTGATGGTCTGATCTGAAGACTCAGCATGGCCAAGGAAAGAGTCAATGAATTTGAAGATAGGTCAATATAAATTACCCAATCTAAAACACAAAAAGGAGAGAAAAAAAACAAGGAGGGGGAAAAAAAAGAACATCCAAGGGGTGCCTGGGTGGCTCAGTCATTATGCGCCTGCCTTCAGCTCAGGTCATGATCCCAGGGTCCTGGGATCGAGTCCCACATCGGGCTCCCTGCTCGGCGGGAAGCCTGCTTCTCCCTCTCCCACTCCCCCTGCTTGTGTTCCCTCTCTCACTGTCTCTCTCTCTGTCAAATAAATAAAATCTTTAAAAAAAAAAAAAACAACAACATCCAAGAGCTATGGCACAATATCAAATAGTCTAACTTAGGTGTAATTGGAATCTCAATGGGGAAAAAGAATAGTGCAGAGGAAAACTGAGAAATAATGGCCAGAAATTTTCTAAAATTAATGGCATATGTTGAGTTACAGATACAAAGAAGTTTAAACACTGAACAGATAAAAAGAGAAATAACAACAAAAAACACACCCAGGCGTAACATATTCAAACTACTGAAAATCAAAGACAAAATCTGAAGGTAGCCAGAGAAGAGGAAATATACACATTATATACAGAAGAACAATGATGAGAATTACAATAGAGTTCTCATCAAGAACCCTGCAAGTTAGAAGATGATGAAGTGATATCCTTAAAGTTTCAAGACAGAAAAACAAACTGGCAGCACATAATTTTATAGTTAGTGAATATATCTTCCAAAAATAAAGGTGACATAAAGACTTTTTCAGAAAAAATACTGAGAAAATTTACTGCCAGCAGACCTCCATTACAAGAAATGTTAAAGGAAGAAATGATGAACCCTGGAAATGGAATAGATGAAACTAAAAATAAACTTGGCCTTAAAAAATCATATATAGAAAGATTCTGTTCTATATTCATATATGATTTGTGACATGTTATGATTTAATTTGTTAATCTTAAATGAGGTTAAGTTATATTTACTACTAAGGTATTACCAAAATGAGCAGTAGCTTAGTCTGTTCTGGCTGCTATAAAAAGAATACCATATAGATTGGGTGGTTTAAACAACAAACATTTATTTCTCACAGTTCTGGAGGCTGGAAATTCCAAGATTAGAGTCAGTGGATGCTGTCTGGTGAGAACCTACTTCCTGATTCATACATGGCTGGTTTCTCATTCTATGTTCAGATGTTAGGAGGGGTGAAGGATCTTTCTAGAGTCTCTTTTACAAGGGAACTAATCCCATTTTTGAGGGCTCCACCCTCATGACCTGATCACCTCCCAAAGGCCACACCTCCAAATACCATTTCATTAAGGATTAGTTTCTGAATATGAATTTTGAGGGAATACAGGCGTTTAGTCAATAGTGTCCATATTCACAATATTTTTGTAGTTTATACCTCCTACTTTTGTTATAGTTATTTTACAGATATGTCTTTTGGGGTGTGTGTGTGTGTGTGTGTGTGTGTGTGTGTGTGTATACCAAATATATATACATATATATATATGCACTTATATGTCATACAGTTTTATAAAGGGTATAAAAAGTTAATGATGAAGCAGAAACTGTGTACCCAGTATGGTACAGAGGAAAGGCAGGAACCCAAACTATTAAAATATGAATGATCAATTAATTCATTTGCTATTCCATATTTCTATACTCAGTGACGATAATTTATATTGTCATATTGTTGCAATCTTCTCTTACCAAAATGAGTACATTCTTGTTGTAATTAAAAATTATTAAAATGTTTGAACTGTTTTAACTAAATACTAATTTTACCTTGTGATATGCTTTAACTCAAATTTTTCATTAATCAAGGGACTTTTGCCTATTCTGAAATTATTCTAAAACAGAATGACATTTAAAGATTGGAAATTGAAGTACTAAATTTAATAGACAAGAAATATTGTAGGATAATACTAGAATATAGAATAAAAGGAATATG
The DNA here is from genome assembly GCF_004348235.1 of Phoca vitulina. Classification (NCBI taxonomy): domain Eukaryota; kingdom Metazoa; phylum Chordata; class Mammalia; order Carnivora; family Phocidae; genus Phoca; species Phoca vitulina. The sequence continues at coordinate 69,134,646 of NW_022589706.1, forward strand.
ATTTTGCTTTCATATTTTCCTTTTAAATAATTAGTGAGCTAATTAAGTGAATTAAGTTACTGTCTTTAAGAATTAGGAATAATCAGCTCTTAGAAATTTGGAAGTTTCTGATCATTAAACTGGCATCTCATTATCAAAGTAGCTGATTTTTTTTTAGTAGCTGATTTTTTTATACTTGTTATTTTATAATTCTTTTACCTTCTCTATATTAATAAGTATTTGTAAGTACTCACAAGGTGCTAAATTTTGCCTTTATTAAAATTTACAGCTAAGTGATAAGATCACTAATGACATATAAGGTTTAGAATAAAGCTTAGATTAAGGCAATATATTAAAGAAATATATTAGTAAATATATTTAGGTTTAATAGTTGGGGCCCAGTGATATCGTCGATTTTGAGAGTGAATTTAATCTGTTATAATTTTTCTTGAAGGTACAAACTGGTTAAACGTTTCCAAATAGATAATATAAGAAATTGGCATAGGCTAACAATATGAAATTATAAATGGTCCTAGAGATTATCTATTCCAATTCATACAACAAAAATAAATTCTTTTTTTTTTTTTAAGATTTATTTATTATTTGAGAGTGAGAGTGAGCAACCACACAAGAGCAGGAGGAGGAGGAGGGGCTAAGGTGGAGGGAGAGAAAGAGGGAAAGAATCCAAAGCAGACTCCCCGCTGCAGAGCCCAACACAGGGCTCAGTCTCATGACTCAGGAGATTAGGACCTGAGCCAAAAGCAAGAGTCAGATGCTCAACTGACTGAGCCACCCAGGTGTTCCAACAAATAAATTCTTGAGAGACTAAGTGAGTTACCCAAAGTTCAAGGATTAGTGGCAAAGCCAGGGTTCTAACCCATTTTTCCTGTTTCTTCTTCCAAGGTTCTTTTCTTTAATGTTTTTATCAAGATATTATGTCTTTTTCTCCCTAGATTCTGTCCTAAATTCTGTGGAAAGTTTTCTTCTTTCTGTAAAAGTAGGAGATGATGCCCAACTCTTGAAGGTTGACTAGAATATGAACAAGAACAGGTTCAGGAGGATGGAGCGGTATGTGGAGAGGCATGGCAGTGGGCTAGAGCACTTCTGTGAGCAGCTGTACATAGCTCATAACACCGACGGATTGGGTATTTGTGCAGTTGAAGAGTTTCCTTGCAGTGTTGGGGAGTGTCAATTTCTCTGTCAAACTAAACTCACATCAACAAACGTTATTTTTTTTTCTTTTTCTTTTTTAAAAATATGTTTTATATTTTTGGCAAAAGACACTGATTTTTTTATTAAAATTTAGGTTTTTTTTCTTTATTTGTACAAGGTTCTGTTTAAATAAGCAGTGTTGGATTACTCAGATAACCTGTAAACTATTTTAAGCGCATTTGTCAATTTGTTTATGAAAGTAGGCAATTATTACTTACTTAGTAACCAATTTTTATGTCAAAGAATTAGAGATGATTGGATATGAATATAGATAAAAAAGATGGCTTTTGTTTGTTTTTGCTTCCTGAAGAACAAATAGACCAAGGAATTCAACTACTTTAACATAGGTCAAGAAATATCCATTTTAAAATCTTCCTTTGGATTACTTGGACCGTTGGCGGGGGGGCGGGGGGAGAACAAATGTCTCATTATTGTTGAGGTAATCACAGTGTTACGTATAAATATCAGTAAGTATCACAATTTTTCATAATTTAAAATACCAGTTAAAATGAATTCTTTTGTTGTCACACATATAATCTCTAGGTGAACAGTATTCTTCAGTTTACTAAGAATCCTATGTACAAACACTGCATTTGTACTCAAATGGCTACATGTTGGCCTAAAACAGGTAATGTGTTAAATATACCCCTTCACCTGTTCACTTAGAGACATGTGGCTCATTTACTGTTCATAGCATGTTCATGTTGATCTGGTGTATTTCCCACTCCTTAAAAAAGAAAATATGCATCCTATATAAACACATAATGAAACATCCTCCAAGAGACATAAACATTTGAAATTATGATTGATCTCTGAGAACTAAAATCAATACATAATAGATCTTGGGTCAACATATGCAAATTACCTTAAATTGGAAAAATCTGACATAACCCTTAATATATGGCTATATTAAGCCTTAACATAAAATCTGAGGAAAACTGACCTTATCAACCATAAGTAGAGGTTTTGGTTGTGAAAATAGACCAAAAAAGAAAACAAAAAAAGTCAAGCATTTAAGTACTCCTTCATGAATAATCCAGGAAACACTTGAATTGTTGATCCCTGTGGTATGTATAATTCATTGTGGAAATGGGCATATTAGTTAACTTAGCTCGATACTTAAGCATTTTCTTGTCTGCCTTATTCCATGGTCTACATTCATCCTTCTCATTATGGTTCGTGATCTGCATTCCCCTGTGACATTTACAGAGAGAACATATGATTAGGGTTTGGGAACCTTAAGCATCAGATTCCTTTAGCAGTAACAATTCAAATTGGAAATCAATAAATCAACATTGAATTTTATACAGTTTTCATATGAAACTTGTTCAGAAGAGTCTGTCCATAAAAAAATCAATTCATTCTTGGTTTGTTTTTATTTTTTTTATTTTTTTATTTTTTTGAAGATTTTATTTATTTATTTGACAGAGAGAGAGATAGCGAGAGCAGGAACACAAGCAGGGGGAGTGGGAGAGGGAGAAGCAGGCTTCCTGCCGAGCAGGGAGCCCGATGCGGGACTTGATCCCCGCACCCTGGGATCATGACCTGAGCCGAAGGCAGACGCTTAACGACTGAGCCACCCAGGCGCCCTCTTGGTCTGTTTTTAAATCTGAAAGACTAAAAGTATAATTTCAGGAGACTAAAACTGCATTAAGGAAAGGTTTCCTGGGAGACCCCATAAGAAAATTCTCTAGTGGCCCCTCTTACTCCCATCCCCTCCTCGAAACCCTTGGCATTCATTTAGAACAATGTTGTAAATGTCTATAAATGGAACTTTTATTTTCTCAGTGTCCTTTTTTGTGGGCTTTATAGCATTTAGGAAATTGATAGAAATAGTAGATACATAGAACCCACTTGATTATTAGAAACTTTTATTGTTATCAATCTCTAGTCAACAGATTGAAGTAAATCCTTATGTTAAATGAAGAGTTTTTGCCTAGAGTATCATTTTTATCTAGCAAATGTTAATTGGTATCTGAAATAATAAGGTATTGTTTTATTTTTTAATCACTACTTTTGTTTTAACTTACATGGGAAAGGAAAAGAATCATTCCTTATAAATAAATATGCAATGGACATTGAGATTCTTTTATAAAAACTTGCTGATCAGAATACATTAAATTCATGTTTTGAAGTAGTTGAGTTTTGTAGACTCTGTCTCTTTAAAATTTGTTTTCTGCAAAATATTATTTAAGTTAAAAAATGTGTTATATAGTCAGCTTTTTTTGCCAAACTTTTATTTACGATTAACAAGGATGTTTTCTTTGCTCTCATGTAGAGAAATAGCTTAAAAAGGGCAAAATATTAAAAATAATAACAAAAGATAATGTGAGGTCAGGCTGTCAAGATTAGAAGTTTTTAAAAATTATATGATTTTTTTCAATCTCTAAGAATTTAAAGAATTAGACTTAAGTTATGAGCTATGAAAGCTTTCCTCTGGCCCTTCAGGAGGTAAGTTGAGAGTCCCTTCCCTTGTCTTTTCATTCCCCCATTCTACACTTTATGTTGAGGTCAGTGTGGGTAGTTGCGATGGAAGGCTCATGAATACAAACGTTCTGGGAGGAAGATGAAAATTTTCTATCTGACTTCCTGACATAACAAGAGATTTAAAAGTGCCGTGTAATTTCTTTATAACTAATATTCACTGCATTTAATTAAATTTTTGCATCATGCTGTTTCTAAATCATGAGCAATACTGGAAATATACATGAAAATTGCCTTTTAATGGATTGTAGTTTATGTAAACTTATACAAATTATATTTATACTCCTTGCTAAGGCATGTATATTTTAGAAATATTCCTTTGGGAAATCCTAGTAGAGGCCACTCCTGAGTGGTTGTCAAAAGGGAGACCAATGTGTTTGAGTGCTACTGGATATCAGACATTAGGATAAGTGGTTTATTGATGCTATGTCATTTAATTTTCTTAACAGATCTAAAAAGTGGACATTAGCCCCATTTTTACATGAGAAATCTAACTCTTTTAGTGACCATATGCCTATAGTAGTTTCTTAGAGCTGCTGTAACAAATGATGACAAACTTCGTGGCTTAAAACAACAGGAATTTATACTCTCACAGTTCTGGAGGTCAGAAGTCTGAAATAAAGATGTCAGCATGGTTGGTTCCTTCTGGAGCCTCAAATGAGAGACTGTTCCATGCCCAGCTCCTAGCTTCTGGTGGCCGCTTGTGATTCTTGGTATGTCTTGGCTTGTGAACTTCTTACCCCAGTCTCTTCTTCCATTTTTGTATGGTCTTCCCTCTAGGTGCCCCTCTGTCTTTTCCTTGTCTTTCTCTAACAAGGACATTAGATTTAGGGCCCACTCTAAATCCAAGAGGATGCTGTCTCCTCTCAAGATCATTAACGTAATTGCATCTGTAAAGACTTTATTTCCAAATAAAGTCATGTAATGAACTGGGACCACCTCTTGCAAATAATATTTTGGGAGTGGCTGTTCCTCCTACTACAATGTGCAATGGCAGAGTCAGAATTCAGATTCTAGTTTTTTCTGAATTCGGAATACAAATGCTTTCCATTTTTCCAAACCAACTCAATAAATATGGCCCAGGTTCTGTGTTAGACAGAAGATGATACTCTTAACAAGATAACTAAAACAGGGGGCGCCTGGGTGGCTCAGTTGGTTAAGCATCTGCCTTCAGCTTGGGTCATGATCCTGGGGTCCTGGGATCGAGCCCCACGTTGGGCTCCCTGCTCAGCGGAGAGCCTTCTTCTCTCTCTCTCCCTCTGCTGCTCCCTCTGCTTGTTCTCGCTGTCAAATGAATAAATAAAATCTTTAAAAAAAAAAAAAAAAGATAACTAAAACAGTCTCTGACTTGGAGGGGCTTGCACACTAACGAAATATGGCTGGCGCTTTATTTATTTATTTATTTTAAGGATTTATTTATTTATTTTAGAGAGAATGCGTGTGAGCCAGGGGAGGGGCAGAGGGAGAGGGAGAGAGAAAATCTTCAAGCAGACTCCCCGGGGACCTGATGCAGGGTTCCATCCCAGGACCCTGAGATCATGATCTGAGCTGAAATCAATTCTGACACTTAACCAACTGGACCACCCAGGCACCCCTGGCTGGCTCTTTAATTTCCAAAAACTAACAATGTCATCTCATTGTAATTACATACTGAAAACATAATTTAAGTTGTCTAATGAAATATATTACCATATATTACCTCTTTGGTTAAGTATATTTTCTGTATTACTTATTATTTAAAGACCAACAAAATGAGAAAATTCAAATAGATAACATCAGTGGACGTTAATTATTACAAGAATTAAATAGCACTTTTAAATTTCTTATATCAGAGACTATAGAGAATATTAACTTTTAAATAAATACTAAGTTTTTAAAGGGAAAATAAAATATTTATTATTAAATAAACCCTAAAATACTATAAAGATTTTGAATACGAAAAAACATAGAGAAAATTAGTCTATGACTTAAAAGGTTATATGGTCTTTGTTTCTGAAGGAAATAAATGTTAATATTTAATTACTGAAATCTGGGAAATTAAATATTTTGCAATATTAGAATACTGGCTACATTATTTTATAAAGATTATGAACAATTAATAGTTATAAAATGTATTTATATTTATAAATATTGCATACAATAAGAAATTTCTGGGTCTGTTTTTTCTTGTTGATATTGGGTTTTTTATTATTTTAGGGTAAAGTGGCTCATAAGTGATAGAGTGTCATAATTATCCTATCTGTTCTTTTGTGTTAAGTATCATAGCATGAATCAGTGAGCTTGTGTTTTTACATACATCATAGTAATTGGATATAAATAGCTTGCTTTAAAAGCCATTTGGGTATGTTTCATATTAAAATACTTTATAGCAAAAAATCTAAATTAAAACAAAAAACTTTAACCTAGGGCTTTATAGTAACTAAATGAAGATTTATGTCTATAAAATACAACACACTCTCAAAGTGTTTGCATGGTAATGTGGCTTTTAAAAATGAAATACTGGAGCTTTCCTTAAAATGAAGTCAAAAAATATTCAGTAACTAGAAAAAAAATAACTAAAAAAAACAAAGTAAAAACGAAATATTGAAGTAGCTCCTCAAAACCTTTGTTTGAAATACGGTTTGAGGTTATACAAAATTTCAAGGAACTTCAGAGATGTAAAGGAGACTAATTCTGAGGAATCAATTCCATGTAGATTTTGGAAGAGGAGGAAATGGAGTAGGAATGGGGAATGAGGCTTGCAGGGTAAGAAAGATATGGGAGACTGAAAGTCAGGATCTTTACCTTCTTCTTTACATTTTCCACTCTAAAGAGAATGCTTCTACTTTTCACTTCCATCCATATTTCTGTCTCCCTTCCTTCATGTTCCTACCTTTTTACTCACCCCCTTCTCTTGCCCATCTTCTCTCTCCGCATAACATAGCAATTCTTAGGGTTAGATTTGGAAGACAGTATACATTAAATCAGACTTTTCTGTAATTAATTCTTAGGATTGTTTTAGGTTTCCTTTCTTTGGTTGATTAAAAACAAATCAGTCTTGCCAAGTAGCTAATAGGTAATACATGGACTGAATAGAAAAAAGAATGAAATATCAACAATAGCCATTTTTTTGGGAAATCTTTATCTGGTAGGGATACAGGAATAGCTATTTCCTTCCTATGGTATTCCTATTTTTTTCAGCAACTAGAATCTGTTATTGATCAAATTTACTGCCATCTCATTTGTTCAGTTATGAGATGTTAGTCACTGTACCTGGGAAATCACCTGTTTCAGTTGGGGTAGGAGGTAAGGAAATTAGTACTTATTGCCCTGCATATTCAGCTACAAAATAGAAACACAGGGCCATCTGGGTGGCTCAGGCAGTTAAGTCTCATCTGACTCTTGGTTTTGGCTCAGGTCATGATCTTATGGATTGTGAGATTGAACCCCGTGTCGGGCTCCACACTCAGCCAGGAGTCTGCTTGAAGATTCTCTCCCTCTGCTCTTCCTCTAACTCACACGTGCTCACTCTCACTCTAAAACAAATAAAGCTTAAAAAAAAGAGAGAAACATAAATGGACTGAGATTGCAGTCAAATGGAGGGTCAACTCATATATGTGGGGCATTTGAGAATCCCTTGAGAGGAACATACAATTGAGGTACTCAAAAAATGATAGAAATGACTCATCTTTTACAAATTGTAAATTTTTTTCATGATAACTCTTATAAAGAGAATGCAGATTTCTGTTTACATTCATACCTTCGATTCATTTATTTATCACTTTTTCAGTGTGTAACTCAGAATGTAACTGGCATTTTAAGGTAAGACACTGAGGTTAACTTTGATTTTAACTTGATGAATTAAAACATTTACAGGGCAATTTTGAAGAAAATATATTAAAGAAATGTAAAAATAGTAAATACTGGATCTACATACTGATTTCTGCTTTAACTACACTTACAAGGCAATGTAAATGTACTCTAATTAAAATGCATAGACTTTCACATAACATCAAGGATATGCTGTAGGTGAATTATATATACTTCTTTCTATTTGTGATATTACAAGCCACATGATTAATGCTCAATTATTATAATTACATACATATTTACCTTTAAAATTAAAAAAAACTAAAGTGATCATTATTCCAAACTTGAAATTAAGTGATTATTTTGATTACTAAACTATCTTTAAATAGTCCAAAAATGAAATTGAATTTTGTTAGATATTATTACTATAGACAGTAAAATTGAATAGTGTTTCATTCTGTATTTTACTTAGCATAATATTTTCAAGGCTCTTCCATGCTGCAGCATCTGTTAGTATGTCATTCCTTTTTGTTGCTGAATATTATTCCATTATAGTGTATACTACATTTTGTTTTTGTTTTGTTTTTTTTTAAGTTTTAAAATTCTAGTTAGTTAACATATGGTGTAATATTAGTTTCAGAAGTAGAATTTAGTTGTTCATCAGTTACATACAACACCAGTGCTCATCACAAGTGCCCTCCTTAATCCCCATCACCCATCTAGCCTATCCCCTGCTCCCCTCCCCTCCAGCAACCCTCAGTTTGTTCTCTATAGTTGAGTCTCTTATCGTTTTCCTCCTTCCTCTTCTTTTTTTTTAACCTTTCCCCTGTGTTCATCTGTTTTGTTTCTTAAATTCTACATATGAGTGAAATGTGCACTTAAAATCACTGACTGGATTGGGGGGTTTTCATTACCTGACCAGAGATTTTTTTAAAATCTACCAAAAAATGTACACAATGGCAATAAGACAGTATGCAAGCGTATCAACTACAACCATCATTTTCACTTAGAACAATTTTTAAAAATAACTTTTTTATTGAAGTATAATTAACATACACTGCTATATTAGCTTCAGGTGTACAAGCTAACAATTAACAATTCTATGCATTTCTCAGTGCTCATCATGGTAAGTGTACTCTTAATCCCCTTTGTCTATTTCACCCATCCCCCCATTCACCTTCCCTCTGGGAGCCACCAGTTTGTTCTCTGTATTTAAAAGTCTGTTTTTTTGTTTGTCTATTTTTCTCTTTGTTCATTTGTTTCTTAAATTCCACATGAGTGAAATCATATGGTACTTTTCTTTCTCTGTCTGACTTATTTCTCTTAGCATTATACCCTCTCAGTCCATCCATGTTTTTGCAAAGGATCTGATTCTTTTTTATATTTATGAGTAATATTCTATTGTATATATGTGCCACATCTTTATAAATTCATCTATCGATGGACATTTAGGTTGCTTCATATTTTGGCTATTGTAGATAAGGCTGGGAGAAAACAGGGAGATGCATATATCTTTTCAAATGAGTGCTTTCATTTTCCTTGGGTAAAGAAAAATTCCCAGTAGGAATTACAGGATCATATGATAATTTTATTTTTTAATTTTTTTAATTTTTAATTTTTTTGAGGAACCACCATCCTGTTTTCCATAGTGGCTGTACCAATTTTTACTTAGCACAGTTTTTAAGGGGAATTTTTAATTGGTTTCTTATTCAGGTATTAGTAAATATTATATCTGTGTTTTTACAAGATACATCAAAATATTATTAAGATTGGGGGTCGGTAAAGGTTTTAGGACAAGATATTCCTAGTGGACCTTAAAGAGGACGGGTCATTGCTCTACAGATCAGAATATTCTAGGCAGAAGGTGAAATTAAGCATACAATGTAAATGAAATGCTCAGGGAAGATGAGCCTTGGAAGAGACTTCAAAACCTCTTGACTAAAGAGTGTGTCTTCATCCTCTGAGAAATTTCCTAACTTTTCATTTCATATTTTTCTGCTTCTTTTTCAATAAGCATGTCTTATGTTTATAATTAAGATAATTGCATTTTAAAAACTGGGCATACAGAGCGAGCAGAAGCAGAGTAGCAGAAATTAAATTGTTTCCCCTCCTCCTCAGAGATAAAAGTAAAAAAGCCAAAAGTGTTCTGCTTACTTTGGGCGAATGGGGGTAGTTTGTGTATGTGGATGAGAGAGAGAGAGGGAAAAAGGGAAGGACGGAGAGAAAAGGATGTCAGCTTGTGATAGTGATGTTTGGAGGAATGAGAGTTTCCAGGTATGGATGAAGAGAAAGAGCAAATCTTCCTCTGTTTCTGAGAGTGGGTGAGATAATTGTATATGAAATGAGAGATTTGAATTTCTGGTTTGATATATTGGAGAATAAGAATTTCAGACAGGGGCAAGGTCCAGGTTGCACACACGAGATGAGAAACTTATTGAAGTAGGACCAAAGGGACCAAGGGAAAGAGTTCAAGACTAGAATGGAGCATACAGTGGTGGAGAGAAGGTAAAATCACAGGGGATGAAAGGAGGAGTTGGCCAGGGACTGAAAAACATCGGTCATATGATCCAGTTCTTAATAGAAACAAGTGTGTGAGCAGACAGACAACCAACAAATGTATATAGGGGGAAAAACTGTGTAGTAGACTTTAAAGGCGAGTGAGGTATTTGAGACAAGGTGGTAGATAGAAGTAAAAAAGGAGCACAAAAGAGATACTCAGCACAGACTCTGCTTGAGATTTTCTGCCTCTCCCCCTCCATCTGCCCCTCCTCCCCCACTCTGTCACCCATTCTCTCTCTTTCTAAAATAAATAAATAAATAAATAAAAATCTTAAAAAAAAAAAAAAAGGAAGAAATGTCATCACCAATGAGAGTTTTCAAAGTTCTAGATCATGAATGATACATAATAGACTTGGTAATCTAGGCATTAAGCCTCTTTGATTCACATCATGCCTTGACCAATATTTGGAATGTATGCCAGAATTTTATTTTTATCTTTTCTTATATAGGTAATTTTTTAAGAGTTAGGTTTTAAGGAGGATTTTAAGAAGTATACAGTTGCTACTCTATCATAAGAGAAAAAGATTAGACTTAGCTGAGAGCAAATATTTTTATATGATATTCTCAGCAATAAGAGAGCAAGATGGTTTTATATGGTCTTTGCATTTGCAATCTATAACTAATGTACACAATTTACAGATGGATATTGATAAGTGCTCTATTACCTGATAATGAAGTGATATGTAAGGCTTATGCAGAGTTTGGAAGAAAGGTCTTATCTGATTATCAGATGCATGGGTTCTCTGTAGATACTTTCCTTTAATATAGATAGTGTATGTATTTTCTACATTGTCTACTGAAATTACAGAAAATCTTTCTTTCCTTTTGAATTCATAATTACAACAGTTTCTTTTATAAAACTGAAATATTAAAAAAGGGAATTACTATAAGATTTATCTGCTATAATATGTCTGTCATGCATGCCCGGTAGATAAAAATGTGTTTCCCTAATAAGTATTTTGACACTGGGTTTATGAAAGGAAAAAAAAATCTATTTTCCTTTATGAAGTAGGTGGGTCTAGATGAGTTATTATTTATCTGTATTTATATACTGAAGAGCACTTTTACAAAATAGAAGGCCATATTAAGTAAGGACTTTACCTGCCCTCTCTTAGAGATAAGAGCTGATGTGTTTTTCTCTGTGCAAGCCTATGACGTTTATTGGCAGTTGTCTTAATTCTTTAAGGTTGGTACCATGCATTCAGAGAAAGCCTCACATTCACTGATGGCTGAGAATCAGTTTGAAAGCAAAGCATCAAAGCTTAGATTATAGTCCACCCACAACAACAAAAGAATAGGAAGTAAATGAAGCGACCAGTAATGATGAGGCAAACAGGGCTTTGTGAGCAGTGAAAATCACCGATGCAAAAATGGACCACTTTCCTCCCACTGATTTATCTCCTTTGCCTTTTGCTTGGAGCTGGACTCAGTTACTAAATTACCCTATGATTCCTTCCTCTTCCCTTCCCTTTCCTTTCCTGCCCTCCCTTCCCCTCCTCTGCCCCACCCTTTTTTTTTCTTCTCCTTTCTTTCCCTTTTTTTTTTTTCTTTTGTCTTTTCTTACATGGTGTCGTGGAACATATTGCTCAATAACAAGGTTTGGACAAAGGTTAGTAGTGTCCCTGTAACATCTAAAATTGAATCACCAATTTTTACTTCCTCCCAAATTCTGGGCATATATTGAACTGCCAAACTGATATCTTCCTTTAGATATGGATATAATCATCTAAAATTTATGGAGTCAAAATCAAACACTCAGTATTCACCTTTGAACATGTTCCTCCCTATGTTTCATCCCGGTAAATAGAAACTGGTTTTTAAACCAAAAAATCTAGGAGACCTCTTCAATTCCTCTTTTTCCTTCACCCCGGCATTCATGTAGCAGCAAATCCTGTTAGCTCTACCTTCAACAGATATTCTCAGTCTTTCTGGTCATGTTTGTTTATACTATGACCACCTTAATCCAAACCAGCATCATTTCTTATTTCTACCATCACTTCCTGACTGACCATCTATTTTCTGCTATTGTTTCCCTCCAAATCTAATCTCCATAGGGTAAAGGAATATTATTTTAAAAACATAAATCAGAGCAGATAAGCCTTCTACATAAACTCTCCCTTTGAAATTCTCCAATGGCTTATTTATTGTGATATAAATCCAAACTTCTTGCCATGGCTTAAAGGGCCCAATTATTCTGCTCTGTTCTTTATTGTTTTTCTGACTTCCAGATACTTTCTCTTCTCTCTGCCACTACTTTTCTGTCACACTGTCCCGATTTCTGAACTTGCTTATGCCTTACAATTTTGCATTCTGTCTGGTGATGATGCTTTTCCCCCAGATTGTTTTTGTCACCCGAATATCAGCTCAAATTATATACTTTTGTTTACATTTTTAATATGTAAAATTATGTTCTCAATTTATTTAATTCCTTGCTTATACTCCTAACTAAGGTATAAATTCAATTAAAGCAAGGACTTTTTCTGGTTTATTCATTATCCTATATTCAGTGCCACAAGAATGTCTAGCACATAGTAACCACTAAATATTTGTCACTTGAATAAATAACCATAAATTATGTTTCAGTTTCACAGTCTATGAATATAAAACGTTTAAAGCAATTGCTGACGATCACATCAGACATTGTGAGAGGATGTGATGATTCCAATGATGTAGCTAGTGTTAAGGATGATGCCCAGTCAAGTGAATGAAGGATACATTTATAATTCAGTTGTTTGGGACTTTCAAAATAGATACCCAAAAGCACTTATGAAGTTAAATAGGTAACTTTAGTCTTTGCTACTGCCCCAGAGCTCCATGATGGTGGGTGTTATATCAGTCTTATATTAAAGAATATTGTATAAAATCCTTATCACAGGCAAGGGGAACCTAAAGAAACGTGACACTTCAATGTAATGTGGTATGCTGGATAGGCTATTAGAACAGAAAAAGGATATTAGACAAAAACTAAGGAAATCTTAATAAAGTATGGACTTTAGTTAATACTGATGTATCAGTATTTCTTTATTACTTATAACAATTGTACCATACCACAAAATGTTAATAGTAAGGTAAACGGTTGGGGTAGCACAAGGATGGGAGGGTATATAGGAATTCTCCATAATATTTGCTGCATTTTTCTGTAAATCTTACACTCTCTAAAAAAATAAAGTCTATTAATTTGAAAAAAATCCATTTTTCACATACTTAAAGAAAAAATTTCCCCTTGTAAGTATTGTGGTAACACTGTGCCTTAGTCAACTCCATTCTATATTAAGCCTTTTTGCCATTTTACAGAAACAAAAATTTACTAATGATCTTGCCAAATAAATTTCGTGTTTCAAATTGTTTAATATTCTAAAGAATAAACTGTTTTACTGATGGTGGCTACATTAGTCTGGATTCTCCAGAGAAACAAAACCAATAAGAAATATAAATACATGTTTATATTTATAATATCTATCTATATCATATCCATCTATATGTATTATACATAATATATATTATATACATAATATATCTATCTGTTAAAATTTATCCTAAGGACCTGGCTTATGTGGTTATGGAAGCTAAAAATTTCCATGATCTGAAGTCAGCAAGCTAGAGATCCAAGAAAGCTGGTGGTATAGTTCCAATTGAAGTTCAAGTCTGAAGAGTCAGGCAGAGAGACATCATTCTCCCTTACTTAGCCTTTTGTTCCATTCAGGCCTTCAGAAGATTGGATGAGGCCTGCCCACACTGGGGAGATCAATCTGCTTTACTCAGTTTACTGATTCCAATGTTCATTTCATCTGGAAACACTCTCTCACACACACTTAAAATAAAATATAACCACATATGTGGGCACCCAATGGCCCAGTCGTCGACATACAAAATTAACCATCACAGTGACTATCTGGAAATTGTGTATTAAAATGAAATTCAAAATGTCATTGAAAGCTAGACTTTTGTAGCAAACCTAGTGAGTAAGAGTTTATTTTGGCACAAGCCAAGTCAGCACTAGTGTATTATGTTATAATTACAAGAATGTATTCTCTTATAATTTCAATATATGTGGAAGAATTTCCTGAAATAGCAGCTATTTTCTGAAAGGAAATAAGAGGTTTCTTTTTCTTTTTCTTTTTTTCTTTTTGGCCTGTGGTTTCAAACTAATTGCTAAAATACTAATTGAAGAGATAAAATAACTACAAAAACAATCTATAATTTTAGTATTATATTTACTTACATTTAAGGGAAAAAACTTTTCAACTGGGTTAACATTTTGTTGACTAGGAATGCAAGACATTGTCTTGAATTTTCCTTTCTCATGTATGGTTTTTGATACGTTGGCTAACTTTAACTTTGCCAGGCTAACTTGAACTGTCTGGCATACTATGCATATCTGCATTCTGTGAGCCATATCCATTGATTTATCATTTCATATGGCCCAGATCATCAAAAACAACTTACCTTAGCAACCCAATATGGGTTCAAGGACTTATAGTAATCTAGTTTAATTTGCACATTTTCACACACCACATACTTTCCTTTTCCATAATGGAGGGCAGCCAGAATTTAATTAGATCACAGAGTTCACACCACAGGATATACGGTCTTTTAATTAGCAACATATATTGTTTCGGATATTTACCTAGACGCAATCATTAACACTATGAACAAATCACACAGAAGCCCAAAGTGTTACTGGAAGCATATTTATTTATTATTTATTCTTTTCATTTATAAAAGTACATCTGCATTCTAAGTTATTAGGAGGTTATAAAAAAACGTTATTTAAATTAAATGTCTTCTAACACTAATACTAAAGGACAAAATGCAATTACATGGTGAGATGTATGTGTTTCTTAGGGCTTCTCAACTGCAGAAAGAACTGCAAAATTCTGCCATTCTCTTCCTTCGAAGCTAGATTATTATTCTTTGTTTCAATGAGATATCATGCACAATTTATCCTTAATACTACGTAAAACATCTGAAACCTTACACACATGACAATAATTTGGATCTTTTCATTCTTCTTTCAAAATATAAACAGAAAGATAGTTTTGGATCAGTTAAAAATGTCCATGTCCTTATCATCCCAATGAATGTTTTGTCTTTTCAATTTCTTAGATTGTTTGTGGAGATAGTCAAAAGTTTGTTTTCACATGTAGAACAAAACTATTACATTTTAACATTACATTAATGTCATAAAAGAAAAAAAAAGGCTTGCAATTGAAGCTCCAAAACACTTATGTAACTAAAATAAAATGAACATAAGAGTAAATGAAATCCCTTTGAGATGTGACATATTTGTGGAAAAGTGTAAAGGCACCATCTGCAATTTTAAGATGCAGAATTTTCTTCAGTAAAAAAAAATATTTTTATTATCTCAACCTGGAATAAATTGCAAGATATTAAAATACAAATGACTTAAGAACAATATTACATAGGAAAAATTATAACAACATAATCAGTATTGGACGCAATGTGTAAATGGTTTGTTTCTATATTTTATTTATTGCTTATTATTTAAAAGTGGATCAGTTTAATTGATTTTTTTTTTAGGAGAGAGGGTAGAAAAGATATTTATAGAAAATAAAACACGACAAAAAATATTCATTCAAGAAGTTTTTATAGGAACATCACTGCCAACATTTCTTATATGATTAATTTTCATTTTCTTTTTTTCGGTTTGGATAGAGAAGTACTTGAGAGCTATTAGTTCAAATTATTTCCAGAGTAGGAAGGAAAAGATCAGGGCATTAAAACAATAATCCTCATATTTTTATTTATTTCAACTGCTTGGTTCTCATTTGAAGAGTTAAAGTGGTTTACATGTTTGTGTTGATTTGGTTTGGTTTTCTCTAAAATAGAGATTCTTTTAATGGAAAAGAGAGAGTTTTTGTATGTTTGTAAGTATTTGCTTTCACTTAATAAATAACTTATTTTTGAAAGCACAAGGAAACTAAATAGCAAATTTATTTTTTAGTGGCTTTCTAAGCCTCAAATTTGTTAGCTTCCCTTTTACTAGCAGATACTATTAATAAAAGCTTCCATTTGAAAGTATAACTCCATCTGATCACCTAACACAGCTATATTTTATTCATGAGTATATTGTTTAAGGAAGCCTGCAACTTGATTCATTCAAACCTGGAAAGAAAAAAAAAAAAGGGAGAAAAAAAGCAAATAAAATGCTTATGAAATTCTAAAATCTTTGTCAACATTTCACTATATTTCAAAGTTGCAGTAAAAACTAGGTGTTCTATTCTCACAGTAAGGTGTATGTCCATTTGCCATTTTGTAAGTAGCAGGGACACAATACTATGCAACTGTTAATTGAGATTGGCTGTGGAGTCAACTATTAGAGAACTTTCATTTGGGTAACTTTTTTTTTCTTTTTGTTGTAACTAAGGAAGATAGCACACTTTATTAAAGGTAAATGTGGACTGAGATGCTAGTGTCACCTTAGGAACATTCAAATAAATGTTTAATAGTAATAAGAACAGATTACAATTATTCTTGGCTGAAATACTTTAGAACTAAAGATCTTTCTTTAGGTATGATGTTCTATCCATGTTTCATCCCTAAATAAGTATAGCAACAATTTACGGTATTTTCAAAGAACATATTAGAAACTCAATGACTTATGCCATCAACTATTTCATTTCTTTCTAGTTTTATTAAGGTATGATTGACTAAAGGTGTATATTTAGGTTGTACAATCTGATTTTTTAAAAGACAAACAATGTGATGATTTAATATATATATATGTATACATTTTGAAATACAATCAAGTCAACACATCCGTTACCTCACCTCACATGGTTACCTTTGGTGTGTGTGTGTGTGTGTGTGTGAGAGAGAGAGAGAGAGAGAGAGAGAGAGAAAGAATACTTAAGGTCTACTCTCTTAACAAATTTCAGGTATATATCAACTCTTAATAAAATACATTTTTGTGTTTTTCTAGAGTGTACCACTATATAACCTCTCTGTGTAGTGACTTATGATGAAGAAAAATTAGGAAATAATATAGAAAGGGAATCTGAACAGATCCAGTAGAAAGCTCAGCCTTTGTAATCCTTTTTCACTTTCACTTGCTAAATCCTTTCCTCTTTCAAACACATTTCCTATAGAGTCCTTTTTTGTTTGATGCCTAAAGGAGTGTGGACTAATCCAGATGTCACAGTTCAGCTGGATGTTTAACTCATCACTGTTGTACTATTAAATTGTAAGCAAATTGTTAAATTTATTTTTGCTCCAACAGGGTATGCATATACCATGACTTTGACCTTTCTTAGATGAAACATTTTGCTGAATGGGTTGCAGGATATGGTGAAAGCATGGCGCAACCTACAATGAGTAGGAGGAAAGTGGGAGAGCAATATTGTGTGTACTGGAATGTGAAAGGCTTTAGCCATTAGAGAATAGAAAAGAGCAGTTTCTTGGGAGAAGGTCAGCTTGGCTGTGTGAATAGAAACCGTGAAAAGTTGTTTTGGTGTAATAGCATTTGCATTGTAATCCTTGCTGGCTTGTTTAGTTTTGTCCCGAACCTTTAAGTCCATCAAGAGCGCTATAAAAATATTGGTCATTTATACCCCTTTTATCAGGGCCCAAGCATTACTGACATTTTATAATGCTCTGTCTTTTAATTAACTCTTTAAAGTCCACTGTTTAAGCTTATTTCCTCATGAGCTGAGTGCTGTGAAATGCTTTGAGCAGATAAAATACAAAACTGATTTTTCAGCACTTTTCATCTATAGATATTAGCTCCCTTCACTGCTAAGGTCTTGGGTTTGGCTAATGATCATCCCTGCCCTAATAGGTTCAGTGCATTCCCATTTCCAAAAATGCATCCCCTTTGAGTGGATATGCATACATTTGAGACTGTGTATGAACACACAGAGGTTTTATACCATTTACTGATTGTGTCCTGCATAGTTTGTTGTTTACTGATCTGTGGCTTCTCCATTTATATTTTGGTGAACCATTTCGTCTCGTAACGGTTGACAAAACGTGGCACAAATGACAGTGCTGACCCCGTCCTGAAGTCATTAAAGGGAGAGAGCTTCATGCGAGATAGTTTTAGGGTATCTGGAAGTACTTGGAGGAAATGTTCCAGAAAATAGTAGGGAAAGATCTGTAAACAATTAGGCATCATTGAAAGTCCTTTGTCATTACAAAAGACATCATAGATACAACACTAGATTGTGGAGATTTGCAAACACTTTGATGGAAATTATCTTCAAGCAATGTTCTCTGAGCCTACTGTGACCTCAGGGGATTAGTGGAAAGTGGAAGAATATTTGCTAACATACTGTGTCTGGTCTGCCACACACACATTTCCACAGCGGCTCTGCTTTAACAACTTATTTGTTCAGTGATTCCAAGTTCTAAAAAATGCAACCCTGCTGTTGCATGAGCATGCACATATTTGAAAGCGTGCATGAACAAAGATTTTGAGAATTACTGGCCTAGGGCATTCAAATTGTCATTAGCCTATTTTACAAGGGGTGTTAATCAAACATTGAGTGGAATGAGATAAAGTAATTAGCCAACAGTAATGTATAGCTAGGTTTATGGCACAAAAAGATGTAAGAAGAAATATTTTGAAAGCCTAAGGTTTTTTTTTTTTTTAACAGATAAGCAAATGTATAAAAAATGATATAGCAAAATTCTTTTTCTTCTGTCTAGAAATGGGTTATTTAAAGCTTAGGTTTTTATAGGATGGAAAAACATTAATGAAAAGCAATTTAGATAATTCGAGCCCAGTTAAAAAATGGTAATTTCTCTGGCTACTTGCTCAAACCCTGTGGGAAGGTGAGCAGCCCAGCTTTTTTAGGACACTTTATTTAGTTGTTCTCATTTTCATCCTGAGTTCTTCTCAGATATTACTCTGCAGTATGTTCCCCTTCTCTCTCTCTCTCTCTCTCTCTCTTTTTTTTTAAATAGCAACATCTTTCTCATATATGGCAAGTGAAAATTTTTAATCTCCTTCATCCTATTTAGCTGACTGCTCTATTCTAATTCTATAACTACTTGTCCAGACACCGGAGTGCTTGTAGGTATCTGGCTCACTTGGTACTTTTCCTTCTAGTGGCAAAATGATATCTAATACATCTGTTTAAAACAAAGCAAACAGTAACAACAAAAATCTTCAAGGAGGCCAGTGGTGATTCTGTGGAAAGGTGTGTGTGTCTGTGTGTTCAAGTGGATTCCTAGACAGATTTCATTAAATAGGAGGAAAAAGAAGCATGCAATACATATCTCTTTGGTAGTATATTGATGTTTGCAGAAAACCCTTATCAAAATTTAATGACCCTAAAGGTAGATATTGATTTTCCTTTCTCCTCAGACAATATTTCGTTTGTGATATTGACTTGCCACAAATGAATGTTTGCTTAAAATACAGTGTTACAATGTTATAGAGCAATCCTCTACAAAAGGCTTGCAGTCCTTTGTGCTCTGCAAGGAACAAAGCAGCTCAGAGCTAGCAATGAAACGTAAAACGAAAGCCAACTCTTTTTTTTTTCTTTTTAAAAAGATTTAGATTAGAATTTGATTTCTTTCATTTTTATTTATTTTAGGTGTAGGGTGGAGCTCTTAAGTGTCTCGTCAGTGTGAATTTGGATTTGGAACGGAATAGATTAGTGCATTAGTGTCTTAGAGCTGTTGTGACAAAGTACTACAAACTGGGTAGTCTATCCAACAGTAATTTAATACCTCACCATTCTGGGGGCTAGGGGTTCAAGATGAAGGTACAGGCAGGACTATATTCCCTCTGAATGTTCTAGGGAAGAATGTATTCTAAGCCTCTTAACTTCTGATAATTTCTTGGCTTGTGGCAAAACTCACATGTCTTTGTGTGTGTCTCCCTCCTAAATGGCTTTTTTTTTTTTTTTTTTTTTTTTATTAAGGATATCAGTCCTATTGAATTAGTGGCCCTAATCTACCCTATTCTAGTAAGGGCCCACCCTACTCCAGTATAATCTCATTTTAATTAAACTACATTTGTATGGATCCTATTTCCAAATAAAGTCAAAGTTATTTAATTTCAATCATCAAACCTTTAGAACAAAACAAAATCAGATGGTGTGATATTCTATTGAACACCTGGCTCAATCTATTGACAAATTGTATCATGAAAGAGGTGTGCAATACTAGACTAGAAGAGGTATACGGGATACAGCCATCAGATACATTTTATCGTCCTGAATTATATTCAATTTGGACAGCTGCAAAGAATGTCTCTGTGACAATTGAGGACATGTTGAATATAAATTGTGTATTAGATAAGATAAAAACTTTTTGATAGGGAAAAGTTATTATAATTGAGAAAAATCAGTTCATAAAAAAATAATGTACAATATGATCTCATTTTGGTGAAAAATACATAAAATTTATATACACAGGAAGTTATCTATAAAGATATACAATAAGGTGTAAACAATTATAGCCTTTGGGGATTAAGAAAATGGTGTTTTTATTTCCATATTCTTGTTCACCTATGTCTTTTAACATAGGTATTAAAAAAGGTGTGTGTGATGACATTTTAAAATTTTGAAGTTTGTATTATTTTAACAAAAATGTCAAAATAAAAAATAAATTGGGTTAAGGATAAACAGAAGTATAGAACACTTTGTAGGGTCAATCCTGGTATTTTTTATATAACCTTTCAGCCTCCCGACACTTAAACCCGTTTGTTCACATCCATCTGTGGTCACATGATCAACATCTATAAGCCTAGCCCTTCCCAGATTCTGGACTAGTTCTGTCTTTAGTTGAGAAGTGTCATACTTCAGTAGCTTGATGTTAACTAAATTAATATTGTCATTTCTTCTATTTTATCCTGAAGTTGCGCTCTTCTTCTACCAGGGACAGAATAAACTAGTGCCTTGTAGCATTCTTCCATGATTCCTTGATTTTATCATTTGCATCAGGTTTAAATACAGGCCTCTATTTCATTCTTGTCTCTCTTTTTGGGGAGCAGGGGATAGAACTTCATAATGTTCTTGTGTCCCACTCTGCAATGCAATTTTTACAATAACTATCTGGAGATAAGTCAAATTTCATATAGGTTAAAGGCACAGTCCTCCACAATGCTGCCCTCACTTCAGATACCAGCTTTAAGTTCAGAGGCCACTCACACTTCTGATAAACTGGTTACAAACTGAGAGCTCCTATTACCCTTCAGATTTGATAATTTGTTAGAGTAGCTCACAAAATTCAGGGTACAATTACAGGCTATAAATTAGGACCAACCAAAAAAAAAAAAAAAAGAAGAAGAAGAAGAAGAAGAAGAAAACCCATAGCACATAGCATAAGATCTGAGAGAGTCCTAAATGTGGAGTTAGTACATTTCACCTTCCCAGATATCAATGTGTATCACTAGCCTGGAAGCTCACTTAACCTTTGAGTCCATGTCAGTGGAATTTCATTACTTTGGCATGGTTGATCAGATCATTGACCATGTGATTAAACTCAATCCCAGCTCTAGGAGGTTGGACTGATATCACTTTCTTCAAATTCCTACCATTTTAATCACATGGTTGGTCTTTTCAGCATGACCAGCCCCATCCTGAAACTATCTCAGGGCTCCTCAAGAATCTCCTCATTAGCATAACTAAGGTGTAGCCGAAGGGACCCACCTACCATGAATAACAAAGACACTTCTATCATTTAGGAAGTTCAAAGGGTTTCAACATTTTCTCACAAAAACCAGGGGGAGATGAACCATGAGAGACTATGGACTCTGAGAAACAAACTGAGGGTTCTAGAGGGGAGGGGGGTGGGGGGATGGGTTAGCCTGGTGATGGGTATTAAGGAGGGCATGTATTGAATGGAGCACTGGGTGTTATACGCAAACAATGAATCATGGAACACTACATCAAAAACTAATGATGTAATGTATGGTGAATAACATAATAAAATAAAATTTAAAAAATAATATTAAAAAAATAAATATCTCTGCCAAAAACAAACAAACAAACCAGGGATAAAAACCAACTGAATTTTTTTTATTATACGACACAGTCTAAGTGTTACAGCTCAGCTATTTTAAGCTAGCCATATTGTACATCCTGTGTCTGCACTCTAAGATGTGATCTGAGCCCTTTTAACTACAACATTGGCCTTATCTGCTGCCCTTGTGCTTAATTTGCCCTACTATGCTTTCTCATCACTTCAGCAGGGTCTTGTCCTTGGTGAACATGGCCATCCTGATGCACATACTATCTCAATTTTCTCATTTCTAGCTCTGGTCTATCTCCTCACCCCCTGAACTCTAAACCTCAAATCTGGTATTAGGCTTAGGAAACATTGATTTATTTTTGTCCTCTACCAAAATGGAGTACAGTTAGCTAAATGTGATATTCTTTTGACTTAATGGACCCATAGACCATTTTGTCCACAAGTAGCTGCCACAAGGTATTGACTTGAAATAAAATGCTAATCCATTATCAGCTAGAAGGGATAACTTTTGAAACAGCCCTGTTTCTTTATAACAGTTCTGACTAATTATTGCTTTAATATAACTACTACTTTATTATTGCCATTAATTTCACACACCTATTACATAACTTTTCAAAATATGATGTGTTTACAGAAGATTGTATTCAGTCTCATACACGTTAAATTCTTGTCTTGAACATGGGCCCATATGTAACTTTGGTTAGAAATTCTCTAGTTTCTAGCTTTCAGGACCTTTAAATATTTGCTAAAAATCCGTACATCATGCCTGCTCTGTTCAGCAAAGTGGCCTGAAAGTTTAGACATCAAACCTTAAGTTATCTGGAGTTGTATTCTGCTATTGGAAAGGGCTATCAGAATTACAGTGTTTTTCTCCTGCCAGAAAGGTGCTAGAGATTTTTATTGTTGTTGCTAAATGAAGATATTTTAACATAGATTTTTTTTTTCCCCTTGTAGTAGACAAGGTATTTCATTCTTTCTTTAAACATATATTTACACCATTTGTGTAATTATTATCAGAATTCTGTGTCGGAAACAAATGTAATCTTGATGTACTTATCTTTGAGTTAATTTCTTTCACCCAAAGTAGGTGTCTATATTCTTGGTAAATGTTAATACAATACAATCTATAAGACTATGACCTGAAATCTGACAGTGAGACTGACTGGTGTAGGGTCTTAAAGCCAGGGTCATGTGTTCCATGTGGTGAATTTAACATACATACTAGTGGCACTTTCTTTTTGTAAAATACTGGTTGCTGTTTAATTAAAATAAATGCAGAAATGCAGATGGGCATTCTTGCAATAATTTTCCCTTTTAACAATAATGCAGAAGGGGTACCTGGATGGCTCAGTCCATTAAGCATCCAACTCCTGATTTCAGCTCAGGTCACGATCTCCTGGTTGTGAGATCAAGGTCCATGTCGGCTCCATGCTGGGTGTGGATCCTTCTTGAGATTCTCTCTCTCCCTCTCCCTCTGCCCTTTCTCCCCACTTGTTCTCTCTCTTTCTCGCTCTCTCACTCTTGCTCTCAAAATAAATAAATAAAATAATGCAGAAAACATTTATTTTATAAAAGCATGGGTTGTCACTCAACAATATTTTCTCCTTTGACAACTTTTATAATTGTGATGAGTATTTTTTGAGTGAGAGAACTGATCATTAGGGTTTTGTACGAATGAAAGTAAGGGAAAATTATTTTGTCTTTTAAAATACAGAAAAACTAAAAGACATTAAACAGGAAGACTTCAAAAACTGAAACCATTTTGGCTTAAGTAGCAGAATTCAGCGTATAAAATTTATGGAAATTTATATTGTAGAACATTTTCTAGGTGTACATCAAGTCATCTCTAAAAATGGCAATAGTAATAAAGGGCTAATGGCTTGGTGTTAGTAAAAAGAC
This sequence comes from Phoca vitulina, assembly GCF_004348235.1. Lineage (NCBI taxonomy): Eukaryota > Metazoa > Chordata > Mammalia > Carnivora > Phocidae > Phoca > Phoca vitulina. Next base: position 69,158,511 of record NW_022589706.1, read on the forward strand.
AACTGTATTACAAGAGTCATAAAATACAGGCTAATACTAATTGCCACAGGCAGCACTGATTTATCTAGCAGGACTTAAAGGTAGAGAAGGATATCAAACAGAAAGAGTCAGAGACTTTAATATGATGTTTAGAGATGTGTTATTCTGCCTGGAAATAAGCTAAATGAATAATTTAAATGACACACAAAATATCTGTGATAGTCTAGGCTCTTCACAAATTGTTAGAATAGACTGGTAAACAAAACTAAGCCTCATCCATGCTATCATGAAACATACAAACTAATGGGGAGGATTAATGCCATTCAAATATATAAAAATGAAATCATGAGTATAAACCAAAAGGTCTGAGAGGGTCCTAAATATGGAGCTTCTGTGTCCTCACTGTGGAGTTAGTATATTTAGTAGATGTGGAATTACTTCTTAAGAAAAAAAAAAAAAAAGCATAAAAAACATAATAGAGACCAATGGGATCCAAACTTTTTGTTCTCTAACCCCTAATAGAATTTTGAACAATTATGTACCACCTCACACATTTTTAACTTGACACCTAAATTTATTCATCTTAAATTTTATGTAGTTGTAAAGGCCGTTGCCTTTAGCATATGGGGTATTTTGACTAATAAAGGTATTATATCACTCTTTTAAGTGTATTTAATGAAATCTAAAAATCATAATTATGTGATACTCTTTTCCAACATCACAAAGTACAAATCAGCTCTTCTGTAACTTTTGAAAAATGTATTCCTTTCCTTTTACTGTTTGAATTGATATTTCCATTCTGTGATATTTAAATATTTTTATCAAAGTATAACATATTTTAGGCTTATCATACTGAGCTACAAATACGTACATATGAAAATTTTAAAATCTTATTTCCCATGCTCACAAGATGCTAAGTGCTTAAAAATTTTTTCTATGCTGACTTATCAATTCAATTAGTATTTTTATACAATTAGTTTTAAATTTAGAAAAGTAATTGTGGGGCTCCTGGGTGGCTTAGTTGGCTAAGTATCCGACTCTTGATTTCAACTCAGGTCATGATCTCAGAGTCTTGAGATCGAGCTTTGCATCGAGCTCTGTGCTGGGCTCGGAGCCTGCTTAAGATTTTCTCCCTCCCTCTCCCCCTCACCCACTGCTCATGCACGTGCATGTATACACATGTGCATATGCACGCGCTTCCACACATTCATAAGGAAGAAAAGTAATTGTAAAATATAAAAATTCAAATTTTATTTAAAACACATCTTATAAAGTTAAACATGATCATACTTTTCCTATGTATTTAATGAAGAAGAAAATTCTGTAAAGCTAAAAATGAATTGATCAGGCAGCTGGCAAATTATTGTTGTTAAAAGGAGAAATCTGATATTAAATATCTTTATGATTAAGTAATATAAATATTGACCCAAATTAGAGTATTTCATAATGCAACTTGTTTTAATAAACTTGAAAAGCACTTTATTGCATAACAAATCCTAAATCTGAAAAAAAAAACACACATAAACCTTTGTTGGTGGACTTTATCTGATAATCTTGATAAATTTTCCATTCCTAGAAAATATTCTGGCTATATTGAAAAGATTTTACAGCATTAATCTACAGTTCTGGCTTTTCTATTGTAATTTTTCCCCCATCTCATGACAAGCCCTAGAGATGAGTATCGAATGTTCCTGCAATGATTTCATTTAATTACCTGAAGAAAAAAATGTTGTGTTCAATAGTTCTTACCTATGTTCTCTTGGCTTTCTGCTCTGTTGTGATGCTCACTCAAGAACAATGCATCCTTTGACTGGAGGGGGAGGCAGGTAGAGAAAGGGAATGGAAGAAGCTAAATAGGTAAACAAGTTATTTGGCATGGCTCATACCTCTCACACTTTCATATCTGAATTTCTAACATAAAAATAATCTAAAACGCCACAATTCCAGTGCCAGATTTTACCCTTAACTAGAATATTTGTTGCAAGGAAGTACAGGAAGTTCAGAAGTTCCATGATATCTATTGGAAAACTTCCCCTTTGTTTAGGACCCAAAAAGTTTTACAACCCAGGGCAATGCAACACAGCAAGTGTTGAGATGAGTGTGTGTGTGTGTGCACACGCACGACATACATATGTGCCTATGCAGTGGGAGAGAAGTGGGGTGGAGTGTTAGGTATCTTTTGAAAGCTAGTAGGATACATTTGGGTACTCAAGTGCTTTCTTAGTGTTATTCTCATAAACTGTGATTATGAAGTTGCTTTTGAAATTTAGATCTGCAAACTGATACCCTTAAACTGATCTATGTTCACATGTTTTCTGGAAAGTACCCCAGTTTGAGGATCACTGAGCTAGGCAGGAAGTGGTACCTGATCTGAGGTCTGAAGAACAGTATAAAATTATCCAAAAATAAAATAACCTGATAGTCTTTATTGTGTTAGTGTATCACCTGAATGGAGTGACTTGATATATAACTGCTTATGTAATGATCATATGGTCATTATAGTTTTTTTTTAATTGATTGTATTCGTTAAAATTTGATTATGTCATTTAACTTTGAAATTCTACAATATGGTTAACGTTTGTAACTCTTGTTCAAACCAAAAATCCATTCTGACGTTGCCACTCATAAATTAAGAAGTTAAACTTGGATATTCTTAGAATTTTGACATAAATCAGTATACATAGTAGTATTTGATGGCTATGGGGGAGGACCGTTCAGGATTTGGAAATGGGCAAAAGATTACTGGATGTTCTTTCACTGCTCAACATTTCTACAGGACACTCTGGGAATTATATGAGGGTGGGAAGAAAGATGTATTTTTGATTGTTTTTTCTATTAAGTAGGCTATTTTATAACTCTGTAGGGGTAGAAGGTAATTGTAGAAAATTGATAGTAAGGCAATGATTCTTGTCCATAGTAATGCAAATGAATCTTCTCCTGTAGAGATATGTTCATTTATGCCTAATAGAAAAGATCACTTGAAACACAATGATTTATTGCCCTATAGGATACTAACTGGTTTGCATCTATTAGCAACTTCATTTCAGCATTCCTGATTGCCCATACATACAAATTCTTCTGTGTACTGTTCCTAACATCTGTTTTCATCTGCTATGGCTATCATAACAAATACCATTAGACTGGTGGCTTAAACAGCCAACATTTATTTCTCATCATTCTATAGGCTAGAAGTCTGGGATCAGGGTGCCAGTTTGGTTCAGTTCTTGATGAGGGCCGTCTTCTTGGTTATGTCCTCACATTGCCTTTCCTTGGAGCATGCAGGAAGAAAGAGAGAGAGTGGGAGAGAGGAAAGGGGGGAAGGAAGTAGACAGGAAGGGAGGGACCTATTTATCTGCCATTTCTTCTTGTTTTTTATAAGGACATTAATCCCATCATGGGGGCTCCATCCTTTATGACTTCATCTAAACCTAAATACCTTTCAAATGTTCCACTTCCATATACTATTACTTTGAGGTTTAGGGTTTCAATATATAAATTGGGGCAGGACACAAATATTCAGTCCATAGCAACATCTTACCAGTTGCCTCATTAATTGTGTCAAATGAAATCTTTGACATTGACCTTGACATTTTACATCTGCATTAGAGTCATATTTTTTAGTTTTTTTGAGAATATGACATAGAGAAATATCAGGGGAAGTAAGCACTGAATAGGAGACTGTGCAAATCTTTATCAAAACATTAACAATGAGGTGTTAAAATATATCCTTCATGGACTATTATTCTTCTCAAAAAAAAAAAATTGTAGCCAACTAAGTGCTACATACATTCTTTCATTATCCTTGTTCTCAGCATTTCCGATTTATGGTTCTAAATACTTTCTTTTATGAATTAACTTGATAAGGGGCCCCTGGGTGGCTCAGTTGGTTAAGCGTCTGCCTTTGGCTCAGGTCATGATCTCAGGGTCCTGGGATCAAACCCCACATCACATCAGGCTCATTGCTCAGCGGGGAGCCTGCTGCTCCCCCTGCTTGTGCTCTCTTTCTGTCAAATAAATAAAAGAATAAATAGATATTCATGTCCACTTATTTTTCAAGCCACCACAATCATGTTTCTGTCTCTAATCACACATAGCATCACTGAAACCTCTTTGGCAAAAGCCACTAATGATTTTCTAATTGCCAAACCTAGCTAACTTATTTGTTGATCTTATTGTTAGCTATCTCTGAACACTTCAAATATGTTACGCACTCCTTTCTTCATGAAAGACTTTTCACCTTTGGCTTTCTTGCCCTTTCTCTGTCTTGGTTTGCATTTTTTCTGTGACTTATCTTTGAACTTCCCATCTGGCTCCAGATCCTCTGTTCACTTGACTTCAGTTCCTACCTCTGAGGCTGACATATCTAAGATGTGAAAACCATTTCAAAGTTGTCCGTTATGCTAATGGCACCTAATGAATCACACCTGTCTGTATCTCTCTGATGCACCTTTGCAATGTGTTGTTTGTCCATCAACCCCTTGGGTCTTTTCCAGCTTTGTGATTTGCTCAGAACAATACAAACTGGCAGATGTGACACTGCATGTGATACAGAGTTTTTGCTTCAAGAGACATTGCAGCTTCCACTTTTGCCTCTTGGGATTCTATCGTGAGTCCAACATATGAGGAAGCTGGTGTGAAGGAAGTAAAGCCACATGGAGGAAATAAACCAAGTCCAAGACCTCTGAAGACACCCTTTAGTATCTTCCAGATCAGCTAGACTGCTAGCTGAATGCAGCTACGTGAATGAGTCTAGGTGAGATAAGTGGAAAAGCTGCCTAGCCAAACTACAGAACTGTGAGAGAGAGAATACATCATTTTTGTGTTAAGCTACAAAATTTTAAGTAGTTATGCAGCAGTTGATGATTGATACATAATTATATTATGAAATCCCCAAATCTCTCCCTTTTGTCCCACATGCAGTTGTCTACTGAGCAATTCCCAGATGTTCTGGAGATATTTCAATGACATCTTCAAGACTGAAATAATGATCTTGTAGCTTCTCCCTTCTGCTCCATAAATCAGTGCCTATTTCCTCTGCAATTTCTCCCTTGTTTCTGAGGTATACTTCCTGTATCTAGTGGTCAGAGCAAGCATAGAGAAGTTGTCCATGTCCTTGTCTCCTCCCATCCTCCATCTCCTCACCAGGTGACCAAGGTCAAGTGACTCTACCCCCCTAATAGTATCCTAATCTCTACTCACTTTCCTATTTTCATTTATTTGACTGGTTTCCTGGGAATATGGGGACGTATGGAATTTTCCCTTTTTTTGGTGACCTTAGGAGCTGTGCCTGGTTGTAAATGGTCAGTTAAGGTCCATGGTTATTTTGAGGTGGGTTGCTTAATGAGCCTGTTTGCATTCAGCTAGGTGGTTGCTGTGGGCCTTTTTACCTTGCCCTACATTATCACTTTACTTAATTGATTAAAACAGTTAAGTTTGACTTAATTACTCACCATTGCCTACACAATGAAGGCTAACCTCTTCCTCAAGACAAAGATGGTTCTCTTTGATTGATCTCAAACTACCTCTCCAGCTTCCTCTCTCTGCTACATACTATCCTGTAGTGATACTGAACTTCCTAATATGCTGACAGAGAATTTCTCACTTTGTATCTACTCAGGCTCTCCACTTTTCCCAGAGTACTCTCTCCTCCCCACTGCCTTTAAACGCTCTCAGGATAAACTGACATTTCTTTCTCTCTCTTTTTTTTTTTTTAATTTTCACCATATTCTTTATCTATGTATATTGTAGGATCAATAGCTCTGTCTGCTTTTGGTATTTATGTACATATCCACTTCCCTGTATCATAGTTAAGATTGCCCCAGAAGCAGAGCTCCCTGAAGACAATGATTCAAATGCAAGTAGGTGATATAGTAGTTAAACCTGGGATGCTATTGTAGAGGAATGGAAAAGTGAGACAGTGAAGAATAGCCAATAAAGTGTGACTTTCAGGCCAGATACTACTGTGGGCAACTGGAGCTTAATCCTGTAGGAAAAATCTGAAAAATGGTAGAACACAAGTGTCAAAATTATCTGTCCTAAGGGATGAGAGAACTATATATTTATATACCAACTTCAGTCATTAGATATGGGCTACCATTCGGGGAGGAGACCGTGTATGACCTGAAAAGGGATGCAGACGAAAACCAGCCCCATACATTGAAATGGAATGCTCCCAGGAATAATAGAAAGTGCTACACCCTGTTACAAATTCTTTTCTGGCAGGAAAAAATGCTATATTTGTCACTGTCTTTCCAGTGTCTAACTTAGTGCCTTGCATTATATTGGGACCACATGCGTGATTGTGAAGGAATAAATCATAAAGTGAAATATCATTGGTATCAATAGTAGATTACAGTCAGCACTTAGTGAGTATTTCCTGTATGCCAAGCACTGCTCTATGTTCTTTATAGGCATAAGTGTGTTAGACTGAAGTGGGGCAAGAAGAAACAATTTAAATTCTTTTTGCTGGTGGAAATCTGACGAAGAAAAAAACACAGCAGTGACTCAATCAACTTGATCAGTAATAATTAATTTTCAAAGAGGAAGGACCAATTAACATTTTATTGAGTCACAGTAAGCCTAGGCATTTTCAGTTACTTACAACTAATAGTGCAGCCTAGCAGTTAAGACGGTAGGCTCAGTACTGACTATCTTGATCTAGTTGCTAGTTTTATCACCTATCAACCATGTGACCTTCATCTAGTTATCTTTTATCTCTGTTCTGCGAGAGAAGCATATTAATAGTTTTTAAATCATAGGATTATGAAGGCCATATAAATTAACAAATCCGAAGAACATAGAATAATGCCCAGTGCATTGTGAGCACTTGATAAAGCTATACTCTTAGTGTTTCTTAGAGGAGAATAAATTCATTTTCAAAGACTTCAGGGCTATAGATCTGTGTATCCAACTACAAGTAGGAGGTATGTTTGAAATGTATGTCTTATCTGTAGAATTGCTGTGACAGTTTTCATACTTATTATAGGCTACAATTGATTATAAAGTCACATGTCCTATGTTTATTCTGTGAAATCAAATAGCTATGTCCTCTTAGGTATGCAGACTCAAGTTTGAGAACCAATAGCACAAGCTATCATAAATAATAAGAAAAACAGGGTAATTACTGTGGGGCTTCCTATAAATAGCTGCACACCAAAAGACAGTCTTCATATTAGGAAAAAGACCTTTATCTGTGTTATATTTGCTGTAATTATGCACAACCACATCCATTTAAAGCAGTGGCCCTAGGCCATATACTTCTTGGTGTTCGCATCCTGCAGTGCCTCATGGGAAGTTAGATCGTAAGGGAAGTAGCTGACAGGTGGGTGGATAAACAAGTGTGCTTCTGCCATCAGTGCTAGAGAAACCTGAGGAACACATACAAAGACCAGAAAACTAAATGAGAGAGGGAGAATCAAGGATTGGGTTTTATAGGTCATTGTTTCCTATCACTCCTTTATGACATCAACTTTCTTTCACGTGAGGACCGATACATTTTATATAGTTCAGCTGATTTCTTCTATGTAAAAACTGCTCCATGAAGAATGTCAAAGTTGATTAGGCCTGGCAAAACTTTCCACGCAGTGGACATGATGTCTCTTGTTTGGTAGCAATAGCACATGTAAATAGGCAATAGACCCTTGGTGAACACTGAGGTTTTCTTTCATAAGTTTGTCTTTAAATCCTAGAACAGTTCATTCAGTCCAGTAGTTCATTCTCCTAGAAGATAGTCATGTCATTCTCTTGAGAGTGTGTGCTCAAATCAATCTGAGAATGATGACAAAATCATGTTCCATTTTACTTTTAACTTATTCTTCCTCCAGGGTGGTATCCTGTTCTCTGTAGCATTCTTCATGTAAACCTTATGCATCTTCTAGTTTTATTTTTCTACCTTAGAAAAATTTATTCAGCAGCCAGTACCCTCTGTTGCAATGTGTTATAGCAAAAACAAGTTCAGGAGATGCTTGAAAATGTGACACTGGAGGAATCCTAAAGTCCTCTTCCCAATAGTCATGAAATTTCTAAAAAGTATCTGCTACCTGCATGGCATATTCCCTCTGGCCAAAACCATGCATGATAGTATCTCATCTCTTTCTCTCTCTCTCTCTCTCTGTGATTTTTTTTTTTTTAATGAAAATAAAGGGACAATATGCAACCTGCAGGTTGAGAAGGCAGAGATATATTCCAAATTTAGAGTAGAGCCTAAAACACGGTAAGGACCCAAGAATTTAGCAAATAATACAAGAATACCATAATGTGTTTGTACATTTGGACAGAAACAGCATTTAAAAAATTATACCATAGAGAATGACAAAAATCTTCAGGTTCACTTACTCCATTTCCCTCTAAAAAAGTGGCATACACAATTCTGAGAAAGAAAACTTATTATTGAACTCCTATCAGATATCAGAGCCTTCACATAAGTTTTCATTTCATCCTCACAACAATCTTATTTGGTTAGTATTACCTGCATTTTACTACGAAAGACTCTTTCTTGGTCATACTATTGATAACAGAGTCACAATTTAAACCCAGGTGTTGCCCCCAAACTGAAGCTTTTCCTAATATCTTGTTATCTTGTTATTCAGATCTAGTAGGTAATTAAAAATTAAGTCATGATAGTGTTCTAAATAATTTTAATGGAAAAAATCACCACAAAAGAGTGACACTTTATAGACTTATACAAACTATTGTTGTTGTTATTTTTTCTGAGATTAAAATATAAAATATGGGCGCCTGGGTGGCTCAGTCATTATGTGCCTGCCTTCGGCTCAGGTCATGATCCCAGGGTCCTGGGATCGAGCCCTGCGTTGGGCTCCCTGCTCCGCGGGAAGCCTGCTTCTCCCTCTCCCACTCCCCCTGCTTGTGTTCCCTCTCTCGCTATCTCTCTCTGTCAAATAAATAAATAAAATCTTTTAAAAAAATAAAAATAAAATATAAATATCAGTGACTCTTGAAATACTTGGTCAGTTTGAAGACAAAACAATTCCTTGCTGATGTCAGGAATTCTTTCCTTGTTTCCTAAATGTATTGCAGCTAGGGCTACACCCCTCACAACCGTCTCTAAGAGTCTTCCTATGGAGGGCCCTGTAAATTCCCCCACGTGGTAAGTCACATATGATGACCAGTGACTCACAGTGGTGGACTTTGAAGGGACCAGTAGGGCAGCTGTATGCTTCACTTTCTGTCTACAAAAAAAAACAAAAACAAAAACAAAAAAAACCAGACAAACAAAACACTGCTTCTTTAAAAATATTGCCACCTATTTTCCTGTGGCATGAGGACCATCTCATTGAGATTGAAAACATCCGTCACTCGTCCACATGAAGTGAAGTGGTGTCAGTACACTAGATAGATGCTCTCACTCCAGGTTTTGTTAGCAGCTTTCACCTTGGTCTTTTATATCATCATTTTTAGTAAACCTCCATTTATTTCCCTGGTCTGACCGATGTCTCCTTCTCAAGACTGTTATTAAAATACGTTGCTGTACTTGCTGGTCTCTGTAAGCCACTGGTCTGCAGCGGCAAGCAGTCCCTTCTTTCTGACAGTGGCCTCTCAGAACTGTTCTGGGGATGGCTGGGGTTCTTTCAAAGGGTTCCAATGTACCAAGGCCAATATTCTCTCAAAAGTCTCTCATTAGTGTCCTTCCATTAGAAGATTTGCTTTCCTTATGAGCTTTAGAGCAGATTTTGCATATACACAATTACACTCTTACACACTTTGTTTACAAATGTTTACTGAGCCTTGAAGATATGTTCTACACATTTTTCTAGGCAAACCTGAGACATTTTCCTGAAACAAAACAAAGCAAAACCAAAACAAAACCCAGAGATCCTATTCTCCTGCAGCTTATAGTGGCTCAGAAAAGGAGTAGAAAAAAAGCAATAGATGTGATAAATAAAGTGTAGGGGAAAGCAAAAAAGAATGAGGAAGGTGTGGCTTGAAATAATAAATAGGGTAGTTACCTTCCTCATTGAAAGAGTGAGCTGGAGGGGTGCCTGGGTGGCTCAGTTGGTTAAGCGACTGCCTTCGGCTCAGGTCATGATCCTGGAGTCCCTGGATCGAGTCCCGCATTGGGCTCCCTGCTCGGCAGGGAGCCTGCTTCTCCCTCTGACCCTTCCCCATCTCATGTGCTCTCTCTCTCTGTCTCAAATGGATGAATAAAATCTTTTAAAAAAAAAAAAAAAAAAGAAAGAGTGAGCTGGAACATGGGTTTGAACGAGGTAAGAAAATTAGCCCTGAGAATATCAGGTCCTAGGGAAAGTGCAAAGACCCAAAGGCAGGGGTGTATTAGAGGAATAGCAAATATGCCTGTCTGGCTAAAGTTTTGTTGAGTGGGTGTGGTAGAAAAGCATTTCAGAGAGATGACTAGGGTTGTGTCACAGCGAGTATTTTTTACACCGAGGGAAATGGAAAGCCTTTGAAAGGTTTTGAACGGAGGAGTGACATGATAAGACTTATGTTTTGAAAGCGTCACTCTGGCGATTGTGTTGAAGGTAGGACAAGGGCAAAAAGGATATTTTAGTAATTAATGGTGATTCCTCCCCAGGGAGTAGCAGTAAAGGTGGAACCCAGAGATTACCTGACAGATTGGATGGATGTTAGAGAAATGGCGAGTCAAGAATAACCTCAAGGTGTTGGCCTGAGCACCTAGAAGGATACAGCTGTCAGTAACTGGTTAAGTATGAAGCCAGATTTGGAGGGGAGATAGGTTTAATTTTGCATATGTTAATTTTGAGATATCTTTTAATAATATAAGTCGTTAGTCATTCAGGTCAAAGAGGCATTTGAAAAAATCTATGTGTATGTGTATCTGGAATTCAGGAGAGAGGTCTGGGACAGGAGAGAGGACATATTATAACTAGAATGATAACATTTAAAGCCAATTCTTCTCTCTGCTTAATTTTTTCCCCATTACCACTTATTACTATTAAAACACAACAGACTATTTTCATAAAGAATAGCTAAAATACTATATTTTTCCTTTTTTACCTTGCGTTTTTGTCTCCTTCTGCCAGAATAGAATATTCATGTGGTGATTTTCGTGTTTTGGTCTCTGCCATATCCTCAGGTCCTAGAAGAATATATGGCAAATACTTTGTGTCGGGAAATATTGTTTCCCACCATAGCCAGACATTGGAATAACCCTTAAATTGCTAGGACTGAAATTCTTCCCAGAAAGTTTCCCACATGGTTGTCCTTCTACCTACATCGTTTGGGATCCTGATCCAGAGGCATTTTCATTTGGGTCCTCCTTCTCCTCATTTTCCTGAGGTTCAAATGCAGGATGATTCCTTGGTATCAACAATTTCCTTCCATTTCCATTTCTCCCACACACCCTCTGATTTTAAAATGCAACCAGTTGTGGCCCTTTTGGTATTTTTCAGTCACAGATTTAATCTTTTGGAAAACGATTGGGAAAATATATTTCTACACATAGTTATTATAGATCTTTTGACTTGTTTAAATTATCCAAAACTAAGAAAGGCTTTATTACTAACTCAAAGAGGTTAAAAGATTTCCTTGAGTCCTATCTCTTCCTTTCAGTTTGCTAAGAAGGCTGCTCTTGGTCTCAGGCTCGCTAGAGTGCAGTATTTATTTAATGAATTGTAAGTGAACACTTTCTGTATACCAGGGGACAAGCAAAGACTTGTAAAAATGGAGGAATTTTTACATTTACAAATGAATAACCTATGTTAATAAAACCAAGAAAGCATGGTTTTCCATCCCTACCTCTACCCACCTTTCCGGTACAATTGATTGTTGCTTAGTAAATTTGCCCTCTTGAAAGAGAATAGTCATGCTCAGTCTATACTAAATTCAAGGTCAGTTTTCCACTATTAGTAGTCAGGAAAATGAAAGGTTGAATTGTTGTTGTTGTGTAGGTATGATTTTTAGAAACGTGGTAGACTAAAAGCAAAACAGAAATAAATTCAGTCTGGAAATTTAAAACAAGCTTTAGAATCATGATTTTCTTTTTTTAACCTTATAATTCACAATTAGTTTCAGTCCTAACTTCTTCCTTTGTTATTTTATAGGCCAGTCCCTGAACAGTTAATTAATTTGATCTGGGACACTAAAGTAGTTAGTAGAACTGTTTGTACTTGATCCCTGTTCCACTCTAAACAGTCTTTTTCACTGCAGGTCCTACTAGGAAGGCTATGATAATAACAGCTTAACGGTTTTTCTTGGTAATTTTATTTTGATTTCTATTTTGTTGAATTATGTCATTATTAATATTAATCATGAATGAGAGATGGTCTGTAATTTGAAATCATTTGGGAACTTAGAGCTTGAGTGGTCAAATTTTATTCCATGGCCTGCCTTTGACAAAAGAAACTCCTTTTAGCAGCTCAATGCCCATACCATGTGGGAGGTAAAAATTATAAAAAAGGTACTGATTACAGCTTGACCTAAGCAATCAGGGATTTCTTAGAAAGCAAATGTACTCAATAGCAACAGCTTTGCTTTATTATTTGTAGTTATGTTATTTGAAGCCAATCAGTTTAACTTATTCTCTTTATTATTCATCAGATACTTTACTTCTTAAATCTCTGTTTTTATTGGGAAATAGATCCATTTAGCTTTCAGCTGTAGCTTGGTTTTTCCTTTTATAATTTTTAAAAAATGAAATGATACCCAATCTTAGATTTCCTTCCTTCCTTCCTCCTTCCCTCCCTCCCTCCCTCCCTCCCTCCCTTTCTTTCTTTCTTTCTTTCTTTCTTTCTTTCTTTCTTTCTTTCTCTCTCTCCCTCCTTCCTCCCTCCCTTCCTCCCTCCCTCCTTTCCTCCCTTCCTTTCTTCCTTTCTTCTTTCTTTCTTTTTGGTTTCAGGAGTAGAATTTAGTAATTCATCACTTACATATAACACCCAGGGCTAATCCCTGCACCCACCTCCCCTCCAGCAACCCTCAGTTTGTTCTCCATTGTATCTATAGCATCTCTTATGATTTGCCCCTCTATTTTATTTTTCCTTCCCTTCCTCTATGTTCATCTGTTCTGTTTCTTAAATTCTACATATTACTGAAATCATATGATATTTGTCTTTCTTTGACTGACTTTTTTCATTTAACATAATACTCTCTAGCTCCATCCATGTTGTTGCAAATTTTCATTCTTTTTGATGGCTGCATAATATTGAATTGTATACATAAACCACCTCTTCCTTATCCATTTATCAGTCAATGGACATTTGGCTTTCTGTCATTTGGCTATTGTTGGTAGAGCTGCTATAAACATTGGGGTGCATGTGCCCCTTCAAATCAGCATTTTTGTATTCTTTGGATAAATACCTAATAGTGCAGTTGCTGGGTCGTAGGGTAGCTGTATTTTTAATTTTTTGAGGAACCTCCATACTGTTTTCCAGAGTAGCTGCACCAGTTTGCATTCCTACCAACAGTGTAAGAGGGTTCCCCTTTCTCTGCATCCTCGCCAACATCTATTGTTTCCTGTGTTGTTAATTTTAGCCATTCTGAAAGGTGTGAGGTGGTATCTCGTTGTGGTTTTGATTTGTATTTCCCTGATGATGAGTGATGTTGAGCATCTTTTCATGTGTCTGTTAGCCATCTAGATGGATGTCTTCTTTGGAAAGTATCTATTCATGTCTTCTGCCTGTTTCTTAACTGGATTAGTTGTGTTTTGGGTGTTGAGTTTGATAAGTTCTTCATAGATTTTGGATACTAACCCTTTATTCAGTATGTCATTTACAAATATCTTCTCCCATTTTGTAGGTTCCTTTTAGTTTTGTTGATTGTTTCCTTTGCTGTGCAGAAGATTCTTATCTTGATGAAGTCCTAATAGTTCATTTTTGCTTTGGTCATACTTGGATTTTCAAATGTGCTATCTTCTCTCCTAGAGTAGACAGAACCTTTGAGCGCAAATGTTCTGCCATCTCCCTCATCTCAAAGTCTTCAGATCTCAACATGCACAACTGTTCCTCAGAGAAGCCTCCCAAGATTTCCTTGACCATCCAATTCCTACTTTACTCTTTTATCACATCACATATTTCCATAGTAAATGTTTCATTTTATAAGTACAACTTTTTGATATTATTTGATTAATGTCGGTGTACCACTCACAAATGGAATTTCCCTAGGGACAGGAAACATGGACTTTTGCTCACTATTTTATCTCTAGCATAATGGGATAAATCAAGGAGAATTCAAAATAGGCACTGAATGAATATTGGATGAATAAATGAATTATTTAAAATACTGCTGAATACAGAATCATTTATAGCAAAAGCAGTGTTTTCCCAAAATTGTTTTACCTTGAGCAGAGTTATAAGTCTACTGAACTATATTAACATGAGAAAAGAAAAAAATGTACCTTTTCTTTTTATTTTTCTTATAACTAATCTAATATTCTTCAGGAATCTCTCACCTCACTGATTTGCCCCTGGGCTACGTGAGTGGATCAATTTAATTCCTTCTTGGAAATTCATTCCAATTCAGTAATTTAGTCAATTTTAGATATCTGAGTTTCTGTAGGTTTCAGCCCTTCCCCATTTCCTTCATGAGTTGGTACCCAAGTATTTGTTACAAGTTAATATGATTTGAAAATGTTGTGAAAATAATTTTGTGAAGAATTTATTAATAAGATGACTACTTCCGAGAGTAATTCCTATATAGATTTTATTCTAATCTCCTAAAGGGTAAGGGGCCATTTCTTCTCATTTTCACTTGTTTTCCTACAATCTAACACAGTGGCTAGCACATAGTAATTGCACAATAAAAGATTTCTTGAATGAATCAAAAACACATTATATTAATCAAATGAAAGAGAAATATTAATATTTATGTTTCTGCAGAAAAATGTTTAGCCATTATTCAGAATGTGTTTTCAATATATGTCTTTACTTTGATTTAATAAATAGGTCTGAAAATATTTCTAATAGCTTCAGTAGACATGGGGTCTAATAAATCTGCCAAATGAATGGGAAAACACACAGAAAAAGATAGTATGCTTGGATTGCAAATCTCATTTTGTTTTACCAGCAAAAAAGAGCCCCTTAATCAACTAAACTGTAAAGATAGAAATAGGGGTAGTTAAGAGGCTGATTCTAAAACAGGCTTTTAGCATGATATCAGAAAAATAAAAACATGGCAGCAAAAGAAAGATTTATTATCTCCCTTTAAGATATAGAGATTTCTCTATAGATAGGGTTTAAGTACCAATAGTAAATAACTAAACCTGTAAAAGCTGAATATCCATTAGACTTGACTAGGCACTGTAAGGCTAGACCTGGCTATAGCTAACAGGAAGAAATCCAACCAGGCTGGAAGGGCAAGGTAACTGGCAATTTTGAGGACAGGTGTTTGGTGACTGTCCAGTTGCCTTTTCAGTATAGATAAGCAGATGGTCTGTGTTATGAATAAATGAAGAACAGTAGTTCTCAAGCTTTAGAGTGTATCATCCAGATAGTTTACTAAAAATGCAGATTCACAGGTCTCATCTTTAGAGATTCTAATTCTGTCATTTTAGGACTGATGGCACTGTATTTTTAGTTGGAACCCGAGGACATTGTGGTTACCCAACTACTTTTTCAAAAACACTTAAGATCTCTAAAACATTAATCTTTTTTCAAGTAAATTGAAATTTTACTAATGAAAGATGACCTAACATACACATAATGAAATAAACAGAATTCATCTGGATGACGAATATTAAAAAAATATATACATTTAAGATATTTAACTGAGATTAAACTTTGAACCATTTTTCTTATAAACAAAAAATAGATTGTCCTTCATTTAAAGTTCCAAAAATCTGAAGAGTCTAATTTGAAGCTGTTAGCCCCACATTAAAGTCAGTTGGGCATAAATTTTCTTCTGAACACAACAAGGAAGACATTGCTGGCACAGTAGCTATGGGTATATAGCCCCATGGGGCATTCCTTGAGCGGAATTCACTTTTCCTAAGACTAGAACTCCTTGCCCTGTGCTCTAAAATCCTGCCTCAGAGGCTGGGGGACTTTTCTCTTGTTTCTGCATCTCTGAGGTCTGACTTGCACGAGACAGCCTTGATTATGTACACTTCCGCAAATACACGCTGAACACGAGTGAATTTTTATATACAACAACATTAAAATTTCACTTATGATCATTTCAACTTCTTAAATATTTTTGTTAAAACTGGAGATAACCTGAAAATAATTTTATTTTTTTTAATTTTTTTCTCTTTCCCTCTCCCTCTGCCCTTCCCCCAACTCGTGCACTCTCTCTATATATTTATTTATTTATTTTATTATTATGTTGTTAATCACCATACATTACATCATTAGTTTTTGATGTAGTGTTCCATGATTCATTGTTTGCGTATAATACCCAGTGCTCCATGCAGAACGTGCCCTCTTTAATACCCATCACCAGGCTAACCCATCATCCCACCGTCCTCCTCTCTAGAACCCTCAGTTCTTAAATATTTTTGTTAAAACTGGATATAACCTTAAAATAAAATAATTTAAAAAATTCGCTCACTTTACAGTGGAAGCAACGGAGACAGATATGCCTAAGATAACTCAGTGTCTTTATGATGACTGTCCATATGGTGTTTTATTTTGCATTTATCTGTTTCTCTCTCCCAAATTATATTATGTTTTTCTTATATTATTTAGTAGTATTACATTTTCAAAATTTGGAGAGTATCACTCTTTAGGGTCTATTTTGTGCCAGTTTGCTATTTGTTAGAGTGTCAAAATGATTTAGGGGCGCCTGGGTGGCTCAGTCAGTTAAGCGTCTGCCTTCGGCTCAGGTCATGATCCCAGGGTCCTGGGATTGAGCCCCGCATGGGGCTCCCTGCTCAGCAGAGAGCCTGCTTCTCTCTTTCCCTCTGCTGCTCCCTCTTGCTTGTGTGCTCACTGTCGCTCTCTCTGTCAAATAAATAAATAAAATCTTTTTTAAAAATGATATAATTGCTTATTGTGCTCAACAAAGGGCTTAGAAGGGAATTCACAAATGTTATCTGTGTGCACGTATCTGTTCACATGAGTGAAATGCTGGGTACAAGTTTTAAAAACAAGTTTGATTTTTTAAATTTAAATTTCTAATGAAATTTAAAATTTTTAAACTTAAACAAAAATATTACACAGAGTAATATTATTTTATTTAGGAATATAACAGTATATGTTTTGAATGTATATTCATAACAGATACATAACAACTTTAAATCCATGGGCAATGATATCAGTTAGTGATACATTTGGCTGTAAGTAATGAACAAACAAAAACTGTACTACTGACATTTGTATAAACATAGAATTTATTTGTTTCAAGTACAGGAAATCTGGGAATAGCAAGCTAAGCCTCAAACAGTGCCTTAGTGAAATTAGTCAGGTCCTGGACTTTTTCTTAGGACGACCATGCATTACTGAGCACCTTAGGTCTGTGTGTGAAAAGGGGGCAGTGAATGGCTCAGGCATCCCTTTGTCCAGAGGGAATACCTTATTTATGATTCCCAAGGTACCAGATGCGTTAGCAATTGTCTTTCTGACTCCTTGTTTCAATAACATAATAGGTGGCTTTTGTTATCATGGTCACAAGAGATTGCTATTGTACATCTGAGCTTTTGCGTCTGGATTCAAGGCAGGAAGAAAAAAGCGTTCCAAGGTTTATTTCCCAGAGAATCTTTACTTGGAAAATAAAAGTCATTTGGCAGGGACCAACTATTGCCATTAGCTTATTGTCTAGAATTGTGCTATGTGCCATTTATAAATGCAAAAGAGCTCGGAGCAGCAAATATGTTTAGCTGGTACACCCTGGTACCTGTGCAGGAAGGTGGGGTCAGGAATCAAGATTCTCTCTGTAAGCAGAAAGGGAGAACAGGTATCAGATAGGCAGCTAGAACTGGCTGTCACAGGGAAAAATTAGGTGAAGAAGGAAAAACAAAAACAAAAACAAATGAACATTTGGGTCAAGGTTAATAGTGCTGCAGATTTTCAGCATGGAGATCAAATCTCAACAGCAAAATTCTGCTGAAATAAAAGTCTCTCCTTTCATCCATTTCTACTCCCAGTACTGTTTAAAGCTTTCCAGACTTGGCTGCCTGCCGTATGACTAATATGTGAACCAATTCACTCATCTTTACTTTTGTGCTCTTTAAGTTCCAGTAACAATATACATGGCAACAGTCTGCTCAGTCGTCACAGCAAAGAAAAAGAGTTTGGAAAATGTAATTAAATATTCAGAGCCTACAGTATCATCACAGAATAAAAGATTTATTAGTTTTAGTTTGAGAAATGAAAATGTTTATTCATTGATTAAAAATGTATGAATCAATTTAGAAATGAATGTTTTCAAACTTCTGGATTTTCCTTTGAGTGATTAGCTTTGGTTTTAACAGTGTAAAATTTGCTTTTCTGAGTTTTGAATTCTAGAATTTTGGATTTAGAATAAATATGTGTATTTAAAATATTTGTATATAACTTGCTTATTAAAGATCTAGATCAATTAGATTAACATATATAAAGAAAAATAGGAACTCTTGCTATAATCACAGAAATATTATCTGAAGCTTTTGGATTTTAGATTTCAGTAAAGCTTATTTGAATGGTTTGTCTGTATGGATTAGTTAAAAATAAAAGACTAACTAAATACAAATGTGATGAAGGGATCCTATCGAAAAAACTAAAACACATTTGTCCCCTGGGGGTGTAGGCATACTTAAATTTCTATTATTAGTAAGGATTGTGCTTAACTCTTCTCTAATTTACAGGGTCTAAATATGGCTTCAAATCATATAGAGCCCTAATTTATCTTCCCCAGAAAGAATGGTAGTTAAAATACCTATGAACATTAACAAATTAGAAAGATAAAGGAAAAATATTTTTGATATATTGATCTTATATCCAGCAATCTTGCCAAACAGTGTTATTAATTTTAAAAGTAAAACATATTATCTGCAAATAATGACAATTTTATTCTATTTTTCTGATGCTTTTATTAATTACTCCTATACAATTGTGCTAGCTAGAATTCATAATACAGTGTTGAATAGAAATAGCATGGACGTATTTTTCTCATTCCTGGAATGCTTTCAAAATGTCATTATTGGGTATGATGTTTGTTGTATAATTTAGTTTTGTTTGATAAACATATTATTTTTTTGTGTCTGATATTTTAATGTACTAGCTATATTAATAGATTTTCTAATTTTGAAGCAATCTGTCATTCTTGGAATAAGCACAATATATTAGATATTTTCTCTTAGAAATTACTGGATTTGGTTTGTTATTTTCTTTAGCATTTTGGTATCTATATGAGTGAGGTTCACCTGTAAATTTGTTTTCTTGTTTTGCCTTGCTCTGGTGGATTGAAAACAAGGTTATATTGGGCTTTATAGATGATACTGAGTGTTTGTCGGGGGGGTAATGTTACCTCTCTTTCATTTCTGAAAGAGCATAATTATTGGTGTTATTCAACATTCATAAGAATTTACCTGTAAAAATGTGGAGTTCTGGTGTTTTTCTGGGAAGATTTTATATTTGTTTTTAAAATGACACCTATTTAAAAAGAAACATTTTAGAACTAAACCTATTTTTATTTTCTTCCTGAATTGGTTTTAGTAGTTTTTATTTCAGGATTTTCCCAAACTAAATTCACCTAAACTAAATATTTTTGACATAAAATTATTGATAATATTTTTATCTTTTTACTCCCTGCCACATTTATACTCATGTTCTGCTTTTAATTTCTGATGCTTTTGTTTGCCTTCTCTCTTTTGCTCTTAATTTTTTAGAACTTGCTAAAAGCCTGGCTAATTTTATTAGTCATTCTGCATAATTGTTCCTCCTTTGTTTTTCTTTTTATCAATTTCTAGTCTTAAGAGTATTTTCTGTCTGCTGTATAATTTGGGTAATTCTTCTGTTTTTTTTCTTAACTTCTAATTTTGGATTTTTAACTCTAATTCTTAGCCCTTCCTTCCTTCCTTCCTCCCTTTCCTTTCTCTCTCTCTCTTTCTTTCTTTCTTTCTCTTTTAGATTTATTTATTTTAGAGAGTAGAGGAAGAGGGAGAGAGAGAATCTCAAGTAGACTCCCCAGTGAGCATGGAGCCCCATGCAGGGCTAGATCTGACAACCCTGAGATCATGACCTGAGCCAAAATCAAGAGTCAGATACTTAACTGACTGAGCTACCCAGGTGCCCCAACCTTTACTTCTAATGTAATCCTTTAAGTCTATATATTTCCCTCTAAGGATGGCTTTTACTGTACTTGTAGATTTGATAAGCAGTATTTTCATTATCATCCAGAAGTAGGACTTTTATAATCTATGGGTCCATTGTTATTTAGAAATACATTTAATTTTTTTCTGTTACTTATCTTTTTGCTGTTATTATTGATGATTAGGAGGTCATGGCAAATACGGGTTTGAAGTTATAGAGGTAGATTAAGATTGGAGACAAAAATTGAGAGTAATACTCATTGACCCTATACTTGAAGTCATGGAGTAGGCTACACTGCTCACTATGGCAAATGTGGAGTGACAAAACAGCTAAGAAATGCCTTTAAGAGACTCTTAGGTAATTTTGTATTTGTCCCTACTTTTTTTTTTTCCAACTTGCAGAAAATTCTCTTATTACTCTTGAAAGCATTAAAATAACCCTTTAACTGAGTTAAAAGAAATCTACTCTTTCCCTTGGGCAAACTATATGCAATTGGCTGAAAAGGCTAATTTATTCCTTGAAAACAGAAATAAAAATTTTTCATTATCTTTTCAGTTTTCCAATTTAAAATAACTCTGTTGCAATAGGATCAAGGAGACCATTTGCCCTGGAGAGATGTCTGCCTGAGCTTTTAGCAACTTTACTTTCTATCACCAGTATCCTGGCCATTAAGTACAGATTTCACTTTCCAAATACCCAAATCATAGAATGTTAGACATGGAAGGGGTATTTGAAGTCATCCAGGACAACCCTTATTTTACATTTGAGAAGAATGGCACCCAGGGGAGTTGAGTGACTTAATTAAATATTTCATTGTTATTTCTTCAGTAGTCCTGTCTGACCTATTTTCCTCTATTGTTACATTCCACCATGGACACTTCTGTTTTATTTTTTGTTTTGTGTTTGTTTTCATTGTTCTTTGAAATCTACATCTAATAATCTGACTATAATTCTAGATTCACCCTTGCACACTTAAGAAAAATTTAATGTGTTTCCAAGGGCCTGTAAAATCTGGCCCTCCCTTTCCTTCTAGCCTCATTTTGTTTCAGGCTTCTGGCTCTCTGCTCTGCCACAGTGACCTTTTCTTCCTGATTCTTCTCTGCCTCTTCTTACCGCAGGATACTGGCACTTAACCTTTTTTTCTTTCCTCTTACCTACTTAATTCCTATTTGTTTTTCAAATCTCAGTCCTTGGGCAGTTCCATAGGAAAATTGTCCTTCACCTCCCTGTCAACCAACCTTTATAAATTTGCATAAAATAATGGAAACAGAATCTCCATAGTTTTGTTTTGTTTTTTTTTAATTTGGATATATATTTTCACATTTGAGAAAAATCTGATTATTTGATATAGGACACCACCCACCAGGCTCGATCAGCACAGGGACCCCATGTCTTTATAATACAATACACTTTAGACATCTGACACAGGATATTTGTTCACTAATAAGTGTTTTCAGACTAGACATGAAATCCTGTATCTTTCAAACATTTCAGTATTATCATCAATAGAAACTCTTTGTAATGTATTTCTAACATAAAGTTGTTTTCATCTCCATCAAAATTAGATTCTTATATATAAATACCTTAATGAATCTTCAACAAATTTAAGTCAATAAAAATGAATGATAATGAGACATTAGATTCTCATTAACTTATTGAAATCTTGATAATTTCTAAAAAATGTGCTATGTTGGTTTACTTGATATGGTTTTCTTTGTGTTGAAACCAGTTAGGTCATTAAAAACTAATTTAAGTGTATGATTAATTTTATTTTCTGGTTCATGCTATTTTAAAAATAATTAGTTATAGCATAATTGAAAAATACTTGAATCAAAATCATATTTCCTTGCTAATCAAAGTATAATTTTCTTTTTTTTTAATCTGGAAATCATTGCTTACTTTGATAGTAGTATTACCATCATTATCTGCATTATTGAGTGCTCATAAACCTTATGCTACATTTATAAACTGTAATATTAGATTGTAAGCACTTTTCAATTAGTATAAAAAAGATTCACTCGTCTCAAGGAATGTATAATTAAAAGAGAAATATATCCAAGTAGGAAAATTTTAGAGAGGAAGATGGTGGTGGAGTAGGAGAACCCCAGGCTCATCTTGTCCCAGGAACACAACTAGATGGCTCTCAGTTCATCCTAAATACCTCAGAAATCAACCTGAAGACTGACAGAACAAACTTCACAACAAAAGGGAGAGAAGAGGCCACATCAAAGAAGGTAGGAAGTGCGGAGACTTGTTTCAGGAGAGATCACGGGTACTTTAGAGCAGAGGGAGCCATGGTCATGGAGAAGAGTGAGAGAGAGGGGAACATACAGGGTAAGGCACAAGGAGAACATTTCCCCAAAGCCATTGACTTGGAAAATGAGAGGGACTGAATTTCATGAGTCCTTATAACCAGAGGGACTTAACACCTGGAGTTTTAAAGGTAAGCAGATTTGTCTGAGATAGAGCCCAAAGGGCACTGTGCTGCTCCTGGAGAGAAGGCAGGCAAAAAACCTGGAGGAAGACAGTGTGGAAACAGTGATCTGAAGGATGCCTGGGGCACAAGAGGGCAGGGAGTCGTGGTGGAGATTACTAGCTATTCTACGAACACTTCCCTGAGAGGCAGCTTTCACAGAGATGCCTCTCTGGGAACAAAGGAGCTGGCTGGCACTATTTCCCAAGACACCAAGACATATTGTAATTAAATTTGCAAAATATCATGATAAGGAAAAAACCTTAAAAGCAGCAAGACAAAAGAAGTCCTTTTAATTTACAAGGGAAAATCTGTAATGCTAGCTAGAGATGTCTCAACAGAAACATGGGAAGCCAGAAGAGAGTGGCATAATATATTCAAAGTGCTGAATGGGAAAAATTGGCAGCCATGAATATTCTATCCAGCAAGGCTATCATTCACAGTAGAAGGAGTGATAGAGAGTTTCCCAAACAAAAACTAAATGAGTTCGTGACCACTAAAGCAGCCTTGCAAGAAATATTAAGAGGGACTCTGAGTAGAAGGGAGAGACCAAAAGTGACAAAGACAAGAAAGGATCAGAAAAACTCTCCAGAAACAACAACAAAACAATTAATAAAATGGCAAAAAATACATGTTTATCAATAATTACTTTGAATGTAAATGGACTAAAGGCTCCAATCAAAAGACATAGGGTGTCAGGATGGATAAAAATCAAGACCCATCTATATGCTGCCTACAAGACACTCATTTTAGACCTAAAGACACTTGCAGACTGAAAGTGAGGGGGTGGAGAAATATTTATCACACAAATGGGTGTCAAAAGAAAGAGGGAGTAGCAATACCTATACTGGACAAAATAACTTTAAAACAAAGACTATAAAAAGAAGTAAGGCATTATATAATCATAAAGGGCATTATATAATTATAAAGGGGACATTCCAACAAGAATATATAACAATTGTAAATATTTATGCCCCCAACATGGGAGCACTGAAATATATAAAACAGTTGATAACAAACACAAATTTTTAATGTTTTTTAATCAATTGATAATTGATAATAACACAATAATAGTAGGGGACTTGAACACCCCACTTATAGCAATGGACAAATCATCTCAACGGAAAATAAACAAGGAAACAATAATGGCTTTGAATGACACATTGGACCAGATGGACTTATATTCAGAACATTCAATTCTAAAACAGCAGAATACACATTCTTTTCAAGTGCGCATGGAGCATTCTCCAGAATAGGTCACATATTAGCTCACAAAACAGGCCTCAACAAATACAAAAAAGATCAGAATCATACCATGCACCTTTCCTGACCAGAATGCTATGGAACTAGAATTCAACCACAAAAAAAAAAAAAGGAAAGACCACAAAAACATGGAGGCTAAACAATATTCTACTAAACAATGAATGGGTCAACCAGGAAAGCAAAGAAGAAATAAAAAAAAAAATTCATGGAAACAAATGAAAGCACAGCAGTCTAAAACTTTAGGGATGCAGCAAAAGTGGTCCTAAGAGGGAAGTATTTTTCAATATAGGCCTACCTCAAGAAACAAGAAAAATCTCAAATAAACAACCTAACCTTACACCTAAGGGAGCTAGAAAAAGAACAACAAATAAAGCCAGCAGAAGGAAGGCAATAATAAAGATTAGAGCAGAAATAAATGATATAGAAGCTAGAAAAATAATAGAACAGATTGATGAAACCAGGAGCTAGTTCTTTGAAAAAATTAATAAAATTGATAAATGTCTAGCAATTATCAGAAAGAAAAAAGACCCAAATAAATAAAATCACAAATGAGAGAGGAGAAATAACAACCAACACCACAGAATGCAAACAATTATGAGAGAATATTATGAAAAACTCTATGTATTTGCATATAGACATTTTAACCTGGAAGGAATGGACATATTGTAATATGTCCTAGACACATACAAACTGAAACAGAAGAAATAGAAAACGTGAACATACTGATAACCAGCAAGGAAATTAATTGAATCAGATTTCAAAAAACTCCCAATAAACAAAAGTCCAGGGTCAGATGGCTTCACAGGAGAATACTACCAAACATTTAAGAAAAAGTTAATACCTATTCTCCTCAAACTATTCCAAAAAATAGGAAAGGAAGGAAAACTTCCAGATTCATTCTACAAGGCCAGCAATTACCCTGATACCTAAACCAGATAAAAACGCCTCTAAAAAAGAGAACTACAGACCAATATCCTTGATGAACATGGATGTAAAAATTTTAATAAAATACTAGCAAACTGAATCCAACAGTAAATTAAAAAAAAAATTTTTTTTCACCACAACCAAGTGGGGTTTATTCCTGCTTTGCAAACATGGTTGAGTATTTGCCAGTCAATCATCCTGATATACCACTTTAGTAAAACAAAGGATAAGAAGCAAATAATCATTTCAATAGTTGCAGAAAAAACATTTGGCAGTGTACAACATCCATTCATGATAAAAACCCTCAAGAAACTAGGTTTATAGGGAACATACCTCAACATAATAAAGGCCATCTATAAAAAACCCACAGCTAATATCATCTTAATTGGAGAAAAACTGATCGCTTTTCCTCTATGGTCAGGTACAAGACAGGAATGTCCACTCTCACCACTGTATTTAGCATAGTAGTGGAAGTCCTAGCCTCAGCAATCAGACAGCAAAAAGGGTTAAAAGGCATCCAAGTTGATCGGGAAGAAGCAAAACTTTCACTCTTCACAGATGACATGATACTTTATACAGAAAACTAGAAAGACTCCATCAAAAAACTGCTAGAACTGATAAATGAATTCAGTAAAGTTTCAGGATACAAAATCAACATACAGATATATGTTGCATTTCCGTATACCAATAATGAAGCAGCAGAAAGAGAAATCAAGGAATCAATCCCATTTACAATTGCACCAAAAACAATAAGATAACATAGGAATAAACCTAACCAAAGAGGTAAAGGAACTATACTCTGAGCACTATAAAACAATGATGAATGAAATTGAAGATGACACAAAGAAATGGAAAAACATTCCATGCTCACGTATTGGGAGAACAAATGTTGTTAAAATGTCTATACTATCCAAAGCAATTTATACATGTAAGACAATCCCTATCAAAATACCAATAGAATTTTTCACAAATCAAGGACAATCCTAAAATTTGTATGGAACCACAAAAGACCCTGAATAGACAAAGCAATCTTGCAAAAGAAAAGCAAAGCTGGAGATATCACAATTCCAGACTTCAAGTTGTATTACAAAGCTGTAATTATCAAAACAATATGGTACTGGCCCAAAAACAAACACATAGATAAATGAAGCATAATAGAAAACCCAGAAATGAACCCACAACTACATAGTCAAACTTTGACCAAGCAGGAAAGAATATCCAATGGAAAAAAGACAGTCTCTTCAACAAATGGTGTTGGAAAAAGTCGACGGCAACAAGCAAAAGAATGAAACTGGACCAGTTTCTTATACCGAACACACAAAAAAATTCAAAATAGATAGAAGACCTAAATATGAGACCTGAAACCATTAAATCCTAGAATGGAAACTTCTTTGACGTCGGCCATAGCAACTTCTTATTAGTTATGTCTCCTGAGGCAAGGGAAACAAAAACAAAAATTTAACTATTGGGACTTCATCAAAATAAAAAGCTTCTGTATAGCAAAGAAACAACAAAACTAAAAGGCAACCTACAGAATGGGAGAAAATATTTGCAAATGACATATCTGATAAGGGTTAGTATCCAAAATATATAAAGAACATAATACTCAACACCCCCAAAAATGAATAATCCAATTAAAAATGGGCAAAAGACATGAATAGACATTTTTCCAAAGAAGACATACAGATGGCTTACAGGCACATGAAAAGATTTTCAACATCACTGATCATCAGGGAAATGCAAATCAAAACTGCAATGAGATATCACCTCACACCTGTCAGAATAGCTAAAATCAACAATGCAAGAAACAACAGGTATAGGCAAGATTGTGGAGAAAGGGGGGCCATCTTACACTGTTGGTGGGAATGCAAACTGGTGCAGCCACTCTGGAAAACAGTATGGAGTCTCCTCAAAAATTTAAAAATAGAACTGTCCTACAATCCAGCAATGGTACTACTCAGTATTTACCCAAGGAACACAAAAACATTAGTTCGAAGGGATACATGCACCCTGATGTTTATAGCAACATTATCTACAATAGCCAAATTATGGAAACAGCCCAAGTATGCATAGTTTGATGAATGGATAAAAAAGATGTGGTATATGTATACAATGGAATATTACTCAGGCATAAAAAGAATGAAATCTTGCCGTTTGCAACAACCTGGATGGAGCTAAAGAGTATTTTGCTCAGTGAAATAAGTCAGTCAGAGAAAGACAAATACCATATGGTTTCACTCATATGTCAACTTAAGAAACAAAACAAAGGGGATATAAAAGGAGGAGGAGGCAAACCAAGAAACAGACTTTTTTTTTAAAAAAAGATTTTATTTATTTATTTGACAGAGAGAGAGATAGCTAGAGCAGCAACACAAGCAGGGGGAGTGGGAGAGGGAGAAGCAGGCTTCCTGCCAAGCAGGGAGCCCGATGTGGGACTCGATCCCAGGACACTGGGATCATGACCTGAGCCAAAGGCAGACGCTTAACGACTGAGCCACCCAGGCACCCACAAGAAACAGACTCTTAACTGGTCTGATGGTTACCAGCAGGGAAGTGGGTGGTGGGATGGGTAGAATAGGTGATGGGGATTAAGGAGGGCACTTGCTGAGATAAGCACTGGGTGTTGTATGGAATTGTTGAAGCACTGTATTGTACACCTGAAACTAATTTTACACTGTATTTTCAACTGACTGTAATTTAAGTAAAAGCTTTAATAAAGAAAAGGAAAATCTTAGATATAAATAGTAAATTAAGCCATTTAGGAACAGGATGGATGAAAATAAAATGGAAGAGGATGGATGTAAGAATAAATACCCTGGAATAATGGAAAATTGCCATTGAAATCTCTGTAATTCTCTCAGTACTGAGTCTCTAATTCCTTTTGTTTTTTATAGAAAAACTATTTAATAGATTCATATAATAGATATATGTACTAATAAAAAAGAGGGAACACTTTACCTCAGTTGTGACTAGTTATTTTAATGCTACAGAAGGAAGTAGGGGGAAAAAATAAGAGTATTAGCAGTTGCAACATCCCTCACCATCAACAATGGCTCTAATGGCCAAATACAGGTTGGTGGATCTTCATCAACTCTTTATACTGCTAATTCAGTTTATAGTCACATCGTCTACTGTCCTGCTGCTAAATAACTGAGTGGAATCTGAACCCATTTTTATATAATAAATTCCTGATTATATTGTGTTATATAATAAATTCTTGATTTTCCCTGTAAAGTCTTAAATAAAGCTTTGTTTCTTGGGGGAGATACTCTGCTCCATTAAAAATAGTGATGTAATTTACATTATTCTGTAATATGGATAAAAGCTTATTAAACTCAGTGTCCCACACTGAAACTTCAGTTCCAAACTACTTGAGAGGAACAAATTTAACTTTCATGGGGAGAATGTTTCTCCTTGTTCTTGTGTTAGATTTTTATGCTTATAAGCATCTAAACATCCATTCTTGTCACAAAAGCAATCTTCACCAAACATCTGCAGAAACATTTGGAATGCTATTGTTATGAGAGAAATTGTCCAAGTGTGCATGCTTTTATAACATACCATTACGGTTGGATTGATAGTCTTGAAAAAAGAATTCTGAATACAGTATAATGCACTGTCTTAATCATCTGTCACTGTATATCAGATAAAATAACTTGTTTATCATAGAATTCTTGAGAATGAAAATGTGAGTTGTCTTCTAGAGTTGCAAGTGTTATGTCACCTGAAAAATTGTTCATTTGCAATCAACTTATTTGCTGAGGAAAGCATTTTAAACTCTGGCAAGGACTCTAGCTATCTGGAAAGCACTCTTTCCTTTTTACTCCTTGAGGCAAAGATCATGTTACTATTATGTTTATTTGCTATCCCTCCCTCCCTCCTTCCTTCCATTATCTAGGCTAAAACACAGTGCAGATTTTCATTTTTAAATTTTTCTTCAAATGATGTTGTACCTCCTACTTTCTTCAATTATGACTTTCAGTTCTAGAAATGGAATAAGGTAGAACACCACCCTTGAGTTCATATATACAACCACATATACCCAATTTAGTTATGGTGCTACCATGTACATCAATAAGTAATGTAATCATTTCTATAGTAAAAATAATGCAATTTATATTTGTAATTTGTATAATTCTGTTAGAGGAATTTATAGTTTAAAACAATTAAATATAGCTATTAGTTAAGAGCTGAGATCTGATATTATGAGAAAAAAGATATTGAATAACAAAAGAGCAAGGCAGAATGAACTGTTTTCTGTTTGAACTTCGCTTTGAGTGATTACATTAAAACAGATTTAATACTAATTTTTAAAAAAGATTAAGTGGCAGTCTTTCTGCTTTTAAAATAATTTTTACTTACAATACAGCTAAAACAATTACTGAGAAGTTACTCATATGTTTTGGAAAATGAGCATGATGTAGCCATTGCACTAAATTTTAAAATTTTAAGGTTTTTGCTGAGTTAAAACAACTTAGAAACTTAAAAGAGTTAGACTGAAAGAATACTCACGGTGATTTTTAAATAGTCCAATGTTTATATAAATTAAGTGATGAATAATTTGAGAAAATGGAATATTTAGAACCCCCAGTTTGGTTCTAGAGGGGAGGGGGGTGGGGGGATGGGTTAGCCTGGTGATGGGTATTAAAGAGAGCATGTACCGAATGGAGCACTGGGTGTTATACACAAACAATGAATAATGGAACACTACATCAAAAACTAATGATGTAATGTATGGTGATTAACATAACATAATAAAATAAAAAAAAGAAAATGGAATATTTAATCATTCTATGAGATTACTGACAGTGTTAATTCTGCATGATTGATGCCAACATCTTGGGGCTACTTCGTTAGACAGCCAGTCTGTTTCACCTCCCTATTTATTCCCAATCTCTTTATTTTTAACCAACAAATCTCACTTGCTCATATCTTCTCAAACCCAGACTTTTATTCAGCATCATATTTCTCTCAGTTTCATGTGTTTCTCCAGGAACATGTGCCTGGATCTTGCCTATTTGCCCATCCATAAGGTTATCCTTAGATGTGTTTGCTAATATATTAACAAATACATTAAAATAGTCAATAAACATCTATGTGCACTGTACTGTACAGTTTGCAGTGGTGGGTGGGGAGACATGAGGAAAGCAGTGCTGCTCTCCAAAGTCAGGCTAAAGAGGAAGTTAAGAGGAGGACACATACATACCTGCCAAGAAAACCCTACAAGGCAAGGTAGAAAACACTTTCTAATGACCAGAGACATCCAAATAGACCATTTAATTAAACTAAATAAATTAAAACCATTTAATTTGTGTCAACATGTACTCTTTTGCAATGTGCTATATTTGTGTATCAGTCTCTACCTTTTAATAGGTAATATCCATATGCAAGTACATTTTCGTGTTTATGACATTTAATTGAGTGGGACAGTTTCTGTATCCATTTGTATATATATGTGTGTTGGTGTCTCTGTATTGAAATTATATCTGTTTCTCATTTCCTATACATGTAAAACTCAATGGGGAAGATGTATTTATGTAGGTAAGTAAAAACTAACATGAGCTGGGATGTAAAAGAGTGTAAAATCAAAAAATCTTCAGTGTTTATACATCTTGAATCTGCCCTAAGGGTTTTTTTACTGAGATGAAATAAGGCTTCTAAGTGTATCTTTTTTTTTTTTTAATTGAAAGACTGGTATTATTCTGCATAAGATTAGTATGTGTTCTTGGTAATATCACAAGAATGAGAATAGGCATTTCTGAGTTGGGATATTTAAGCTTGGAGCCTTGATATTCTACATAGGCTATAGGTGTTCTGAGCCAGTGGGAAAACAGTCCCTTCAGTAAGGGAGGAAAAGATCAGATAAAGCTGGAGAGGAGTCACAGGGAGAAACTGAGGCCAAAATGTACTTTCTGGGGAGCCTGGGTGGCTCAGTCGTTAAGCGTCTGCCTTCGGCTCAGGTCGGA